>NC_053389.1:586383644-586545843 GCF_905171765.1 Bufo bufo | reverse complement strand
GCCGTTATCAGCGTTACAATACCAATTCTATGTCTCCTTGAGAAAACACTTAGGGCGATGATGGAAGAGGAGGTGGCCCAGGAGGAAGAGGAGGAAGAGGGGTCATTTTTAGCACTTTCAGGCCAGTCTCTTCGAAGTGACTCAGAGGGAGGTTTTTTGCAACACCAGAGGCCAGGTACAAATGTGGCCAGACAGGGCCCACTACTGGAGGACGAGGAGGACGAGGATGAGGAGGAGGTGGAGGAGGATGAGGATGAAGCATGTTCACAGCGGGGTGGCACCCAAAGCAGCTCGGGCCCATCACTGGTGCGTGGCTGGGGGGAAACACAGGACGATGACGATACGCCTCCCACAGAGGACAGCTTGTCCTTACCTCTGGGCAGCCTGGCACACATGAGCGACTACATGCTGCAGTGCCTGCGCAACGACAGCAGAGTTGCCCACATTTTAACGTGTGCGGACTACTGGGTTGCCACCCTGCTGGATCCCCGGTACAAAGACAATGTGCCCACCTTACTTCCTACACTGGAGCGTGATAGGAAGATGTGCGAGTACAAGCGCACGTTGGTAGACGCGCTACTGAGAGCATTCCCAAATGTCACAGGGGAACCAGTGGAAGCCCAAGGCGAAGGCAGAGGAGGAGCAAGAGGTCGCCAACGCAGCTGTGTCACGCCCAGCTCCTCTGAGGGCAGGGTTAGCATGGCAGAGATGTGGAAAAGTTTTGTCAACACGCCACAGCTAAGTGCACCACCACCTGATACGGAACGTGTTAGCAGGAGGCAACATTTCACTAACATGGTGGAACAGTACCTGTGCACACCCCTCCACGTACTGACTGATGGTTCGGCCCCATTCAACTTCTGGGTCTCCAAATTGTCCACGTGGCCAGAGCTAGCCTTTTATGCCTTGGAGGTGCTGGCCTGCCCGGCGGCCAGCGTTTTGTCTGAACGTGTATTCAGCACGGCAGGGGGCGTCATTACAGACAAACGCAGCCGCCTGTCTACAGCCAATGTGGACAAGCTGACGTTCATAAAAATGAACCAGGCATGGATCCCACAGGACCTGTCCATCCCTTGTGCAGGTTAGATATTAACTACCTCCCCTTAACAATATATTATTCTACTCCAGGGCACTTCCTCATTCAATACTATTTTTAATTTCATTTTACTATTATATTGCGGGGCAACCCAAAGTTGAATGAACCTCTCCTCTGTCTGTTTGCCGGGGCCTAAATGTGTGACAGTGGCCTGTTCCAGTGGTGGGTGACGTGAAGCCTGATTCTCTGCTATGACATGAATACAGATTCTGCGCTGACATAAGGCCAGATTCTCTGTCACGGGACCTCTCTCCTCTGCCTGGGTGCCTGGGCCTAAATGTGTGACAGTGGCCTGTTCCAGTGGTGGCTGACGTGAAGCCTGATTCTCTGCTATGACATGAAGACAGATTATGCGCTGACATAAGGCCAGATTCTCTGTTACGAGACCTCTCTCCTCTGCCTGGGTGCCTGGGCCTAAATGTGTGACAGTGGCCTGTTCCAGTGGTGGGTGACGTGAAACCTGATTCTCTGCTATGACATGAATACAGATTCTGCGCTGACATAAGGCCAGATTCTCTGTTACGGGACCTCTCTCCTCTGCCTGGGTGCCTGGGCCTAAATGTGTGACAGTGGCCTGTTTTAGTGGTGGCTGACGTGAAGCCTGATTCTCTGCTATGACATGAATACAGATTCTGCGCTGACATAAGGCCAGATTCTCTGTTACGGGACCTCTCTCCTCTGCCTGGGTGCCTGGGCCTAAATGTGTGACAGTGGCCTGTTCCAGTGGTGGCTGACGTGAAGCCTGATTCTCTGCTATGACATGAAGACAGATTCTGCGCTGACATAAGGCCAGATTCTCTGTTACGGGACCGCTCTCCTCTGTCTGGGTGCCGGGGCCTAAATGTGTGACAGTGGCCTGTTCCAGTGGTGGGTGACGTGAAGCCTGATTCTCTGCTATGACATGAATACAGATTCTGTGCTGACATAAGGCCAGATTCTCTGTTACGGGACCTCTCTCCTCTGCCTGGGTGCCTGGGCCTAAATGTGTGACAGTGGCCTGTTCCAGTGGTGGCTCACGTGAAGCCCGATTCTCTGCTATGACATGAATACAGATTCTGTGCTGACATAAGGCCAGATTCTCTGTTACGGGACCTCTCTCCTCTGCCTGGGTGCCTGGGCCTAAATGTGTGACAGTGGCCTGTTCCAGTGGTGGGTGACGTGAAGCCTGATTCTCTGCTATGACATGAATACAGATTCTGCGCTGACATAAGGCCAGATTCTCTGTTACGGGACCTCTCTCCTCTGCCTGGGTGCCTGGGCCTAAATGTGTGACAGTGGCCTGTTCCAGTGGTGGGTGACGTGAAGCCTGATTCTCTGCTATGACATGAATACAGATTCTGCGCTGACATAAGGCCAGATTCTCTGTTACGGGACCGCTCTCCTCTGTCTGGGTGTCGGGGCCTAAATGTGTGACAGTGGCCTGTTCCAGTGGTGGGTGACGTGAAGCCTGATTCTCTGCTATGACATGAATACAGATTCTGTGCTGACATAAGGCCAGATTCTCTGTTACGGGACCTCTCTCCTCTGCCTGGGTGCCTGGGCCTAAATGTGTGACAGTGGCCTGTTCCAGTGGTGGCTCACGTGAAGCCCGATTCTCTGCTATGACATGAATACAGATTCTGCGCTGACATAAGGCCAGATTCTCTGTTACGGGACCTCTCTCCTCTGCCTGGGTGCCTGGGCCTAAATGTGTGACAGTGGCCTGTTCCAGTGGTGGGTGACGTGAAGCCTGATTCTCTGCTATGACATGAATACAGATTCTGCGCTGACATAAGGCCAGATTCTCTGTTACGGGACCTCTCTCCTCTGCCTGGGTGCCTGGGCCTAAATGTGTGACAGTGGCCTGTTCCAGTGGTGGGTGACGTGAAGCCTGATTCTCTGCTATGACATGAATACAGATTCTGCGCTGACATAAGGCCAGATTCTCTGTTACGGGACCGCTCTCCTCTGTCTGGGTGTCGGGGCCTAAATGTGTGACAGTGGCCTGTTCCAGTGGTGGGTGACGTGAAGCCTGATTCTCTGCTATGACATGAATACAGATTCTGCGCTGACATAAGGCCAGATTCTCTGTTACGGGACCTCTCTCCTCTGCCTGGGTGCCTGGGCCTAAATGTGTGACAGTGGCCTGTTCCAGTGGTGGCTCACGTGAAGCCCGATTCTCTGCTATGACATGAATACAGATTCTGCGCTGACATAAGGCCAGATTCTCTGTTACGGGACCTCTCTCCTCTGCCTGGGTGCCTGGGCCTAAATGTGTGACAGTGCCCTATTCCAGTGGTGGGTGACGTGAAGCCTGATTCTCTGCTATGACATGAAGACAGATTCTGCGCTGACATAAGGCCAGATTCTCTGTTACGGGACCTCTCTCCTCTGCCTGGGTGCCTGGGCCTAAATGTGTGACAGTGGCCTGTTCCAGTGGTGGGTGACGTGAAGCCTGATTCTCTGCTATGACATGAAGACAGATTCTGCGCTGACATAAGGCCAGATTCTCTGTTACGGGACCGCTCTCCTCTGTCTGGGTGCCGGGGCCTAAATGTGTGACAGTGGCCTGTTCCAGTGGTGGGTGACGTGAAGCCTGATTCTCTGCTATGACATGAAGACAGATTCTGCGCTGACATAAGGCCAGATTCTCTGTTACGGGACCGCTCTCCTCTGTCTGGGTGCCGGGGCCTAAATGTGTGACAGTGGCCTGTTCCAGTGGTGGGTGACGTGAAGCCTGATTCTCTGCTATGACATGAAGACTGATTCTGCGCTGACATGAAGCCAGATTCTCTGCTATGGCATGAAGAGACTGATTCTCTGCTGACATGAAGCCAGATTCTTTGCTATGGCATGAAGAGACTGATTCTCTGCTGACGTGAAGCCAGATTCTCTGCTATGGGACCTCTGTCCAATTGATATTGGTTCATTTTTATTTTTTAAATTTTTATTTTAATTCATTTCCCTATCCACATTTGTTTGCAGGGGATTTACCTACATGTTGCTGCCTTTTGCAGCCCTCTAGCTCTTTACTGGGCTGTTTTACAGCCTTTTTAGTGCCCAAAAGTTCGGGTCCCCATTGACTTCAATGGAGTTCGGGTTCGGGACGAAGTTCGGTTCGGGTTCGGATCCCGAACCCGAACATTTACGGGAAGTTCGGCCGAACTTCTCGAACCCGAACATCCAGGTGTTCGCTCAACTCTATTTACAAGCACTTCTGAAAACAGATTCTTTCCTATTCTCTCCTACACAGAAGCAGCATCCTATCCCTACACTAGTAAGAGCAGAGTGACGTGCAGCGCTACGTGACTCCAGCTTATATAGAGGCTGGGTCACATGCTGCACTGTCCAATCACAGCCATGCCATTAGTAGGCATGGCTGTGATGTCTTCTAAGGGCACAAGAGTTAAACGCTTGTTGATTGGCTGCTGTGCAGCCTTTCAAAAAGCGCCATTAAATCGCTGAACACCAAACTCGAACCCTGAACTTTTACTGAAAAGTTCGGGTTCGGGGTCCAAAAATCCTAACGTTCGATACGAACCCGAACTTTACAGTTCTGGATCGCTCAACCCTACATATAACTGCACCGCTGAATGGCAAATAGGCCCTTATCTTTTTTACACTTATACAAGTCATAAAACGCTTTAGAATATATAACTGCATTGCTGAAACGCAAATATATTTTTCTTTTTTTCACTTATACACTCCACAAAAGGCTTTAGAATATATAACTGCACCGCTGAACGGCAAATATATTTTCCTTTTTTCCACTTATCCACTCCATAAAAGGCTTTAGAACATATAACTGCACCACTGAATGGCAAATATATTTTTCTTTTGCCACTAATACATGACAAAAAGGGTTTTAGAACATATTACTGCTCCGCTGAATGGCAAATAATTATTTTTTTGTGCCACTAAATAATACAATAAAATGGCTGTAATTTACGCACTTCACCACACAACGGCTAATATGCCCTTTTTTCCCACTACAAGCCAAATTATGCTTTAGAACATATAACTGCACCGCATAAGGGCAAATAAGATGTAGAAATATTTCCTTGTAATAAACCCTGTTAATGGCTGTATCCAACATCACTTGCACCCCAATAACAAGAACAGTTTGCTGGAATTACAGAGCTGTATAATGGCAATTTGGATCCCTAGTCAGAGCAACAAGGTGTAATAGGATTGTTCCTATTACCCAAGCTGTAACCTCCCCTACTGAATCCTGTTCTACATAAATGCTGTGGAATGATTCCTTCCTATCCTTTCACTACACCTTGAATAATCTTTACATGAACTTGTAAATCGTTTTGTGTTACAAAAAAGTATTTACTAGCACTGTCCCTAGCGCCTGCTGACATCTCTTCCTGCACTAAGTACAATGGCAGACTCCAAGATGGCTGAGGCTATTTATAGGGCTGTGACATCACAGGGCTAGCTGGCTGCTGATTGGCTGCATGCATGGCATTATGGGTGATCCCGCTTTCCCAGAGTTCCTTGCTCCATGTCCTCACATGTGCAGCAGCCATTTTGGGGAAAAATATGATTCGTTACCACGAAGCGTGAGGAAATTTGGATTCGGTGCGAATCACATTTTTTAGATTCGCTCATCTCTATTAGGAACCTAAACTCAGGCATCTTACTTTGGAAAAGGCACCTAAAGTACCCCCTGGAGTCTAGCCGTGGCTGGTGCTTAATATGAAATGATCACAGATAGTGACAGACGAACATCGGCCGGGATGGCTCCCGAATGCGATCGCGCTAACGCGATCAAATGTTCGTGAACCGGAAGTTCGTGAACCGAGGCGGGCCTCATTCACTTTAATTGCATGCGAACCTCAAAAACCTTCAGCTCATATTTGCAGCCAGCAAACACTTACTAGAAGTACACAAATAGTCCCACAACATGGACAATTTGATGTATACAAATGTGCAGCACTCCACATTTTTGTATCCTGCAGAGTCTATAAAAAAAATGCATACGTTAAAAAATTCTACCATGGAACTGTATGGTGAAAGAAAGCCACTGTACGGCATCAGTCTGAAGCATCTGTTAACGCATACATTTTTGGTATGCATTAAATGGATGGCAAAAATAGGATGTGAACCCAGCCCTAGTGTCAGAATAAGCACCAGTACAAATAGGAGCAGCGTGGCGGATAGGGGAGGCTGCCTTGTACTGACAGAGCACTACCTGATTCTGGTGGTCAGGGATGAGGACTGTGTTTCCCAAGGATCATTTTCTATTAGGAAATACAGGGCACTGTATAATACACTAGAATCTATATAATGTAAAGACATTAGCCCTACCCCCGAATGATAATATAATTAGGTGATCATTTATTATATAGAAATACGTCTATGTTAGACGTATTTCTGACACAGATTGTGGCGCAAAGGTCCTTGGCACCGCAATCTCCATTGCCAGGTCAAAAAAAGGATGGCATGGGCAGGGAAAGGGATACAGTTATGGCCATCCAGATATTGGATACCACCACCATACATTGACCGGATAACGCCTCTGCACAGTGACCAGATAACACCGCCATACCGGGACCGAATAAAAGAGTATAAGGGGGCACAGTACAGGGAATGACTAGGGGCACTGCACAGGGTGTGGTAAGAGGGCACAATGCAGGGTATAAGGGGGCACAGTATTGGGTGAGGGGTACAGTACAGGGTGGGGAGCACAGTCATATGACCCTGTGACATTAAAAGGTCCTTATGGTGAATGCGGTTCATACGCCACCATAATGAGGGGCAGAGGAGTGAGACAAAGGTGTGATTATGTGGCTAGACATAAAAAAATTTAACTGTCGGCCAGTACAGGCCCCAAAAATTAGGCAATAGGCGTTCACCTGACAGCATAGAACTTTGGATTCTGTGGCTGGAGATACATTAGGCAGTCACAGGATAAAGATTTAACTGTCGGCCAGTACAGGCCCCAAAAATTTGCCAATAGGCATTCACCTGACAGCAAAGAACTTTGGATTCTGTGGCTGGAGGTACATTAGGCGTTCACAGGATAAATATGTAACTGTCGGCCAGTACAGGCACCAAAAATTAGGCAATAGACATTCACCTGACAGCAAAGAACTTTGGATTCTGTGGCTGGAGGTAAAATAGGCGGTCACAGGATAAAAATGTAACTGTAGCCAGTACAGGCCCCAAAAATTATCCAATAGGCATTCCCCTGACAGCAAAGAACTTTGGATTCTGTGGCTGGAGGTACATTAGGCGGTCACAGGATAAAAATGTAACTGTAGCCAGTACAGGTTCCAAAAATTAGCCAATTGGCATTCACCTGACAGCAAGGAACTTTGGATTCTGTGGCTGGAGGTACATTAGGCGGTCACAGAACAAAAATGTAACTGTTGGCCGGTACAGGCCCCAAAAATTAGGCAATAGGCATTCACCTGACAGCAAAGAACTTTGGATTCTGTGGCTGGAGGTACATTAGGCAGTCACAGGATAAAAATGTAACTGACGGCCAGTACAGGCCCCAAAAATTATCCAATAGGCATTCACCTGGCAGCAAAGAACTTTGGATTCTGTAGCTGGAGGTATATTAGACGGTCACAGGATAAATATGTAACTGTGAGCCAGTATAGGCCCCAAAAATTAGGCAATAGGCATTACCTGACAGCAAAGAACTTTGGATTCTGTGGCTGGAGGTACATAGGCGGTCACAGGATAAATATGTAACTGTCGGCCAGTACAGGCCCCAAAAATTAGGCATTCAATGCACATAAAATACCTTTTATGCCGCTGTATTTACCTAAGACAGGGGCCATGATTTGTTCTGCGTGGTGGTGGATATTTGTGGGCTGTCATGAGGAAATTCAATCAAACGCGGTTGACTCGTCACATGTGTTGAATTCCTCCGAGATCCATGCCGCATTTATTTTTAGAAATGTGAGGTAGTCCACACTGTCGTGAGCTAGGCGAGTGCGCTTATCGGTCACGATCCCCCCTGATACGCTGAACGTCCTTTCGGACAGGACACTGGACGAGGGGCAAGCAAACAGTTCCATGGCAAATTATGCCAGCTCTGGCCACAGGTCAAGTCTGCACACCCAGTAGTCCAGGGGTTCATCGCTTCTCAGAGCGTCCACATCAGCCGTTAACCCGATGTAGTCGGACAACTGTCGGTCTAGGAATTCCCTGAGGCTGGATCCAGAGGACGGCTGTCGATGGGTTGGCTGCAAGAATGCTCACATATCCGAAGTCACCAACACATCTTCAAACCTCCCTCTTCTTGCATGCGTTGTTGGATTGGTACCCGCAACAGTTTCTCTGTGAGTGGAAATTCCTCTGCCAGCGCCCGCAAAAGCAGAATGCAGCATTTCTCGAAGCAAGGCCTGAAAGTGCTGCATTCTGAAATCCCTCTGTGATGGTGGTAACATTTTCACCAATCTTTTTTCCTTTTCAGGGGGGAAAGGCAACGGGTAAAGGGTGGGTGGGAAGAAATATGTAAATTGCATATATACTGTTTATAATGTAAAACAAAATCAAATGATTGTTGAAGATTTTGTAAGAAATTTAGTAAAAATAATAAAGATTATATAAAAAAAAATGGCTGGGCCTTTGTCTGGACTTCTGGTGTGATGTCCCTAATGCCCTAGTGAAACTATCTCTAATGTATTTTGTTGGTGGATCTTCTGTTTTGCTGCACTTTTTCCTATCTGTGGCGCGCCATTTCCTGGTGCACTTGAAACTCTGTTCTCTGTGCACCCCTGAGCTGTCAGCGGTGTAGGGAGTACGGAGTACATTTTGTGAATGGGCAGCAGCAGCGCTGTGAGTACGGGCGGGGGAACACGTTGCTGCTCCTGCCCATGCTCCCTGGGCTGTTGCAGGCTCCTGGTGTGGTGCATGGGTGCCCTCTACCCATGTGCTGTGACCGGATTGGCTGGGCGGGGCGGCTCCTGATTCTGCCTAGGCTAAGAGCTGACATGCAGTTAGTATATATTGGCTTGCCGTAGTGGGCAGGGGCGGGAGCCCGCTGCGCTTGGCTGGTCCTGGCATGGTGCATGGGTGCAGGGTGCCCATGTGCTGTTCCGGGGGTTGGTGGTGGTCCAGGGAGTGTGGGCGGAAGCAGGGGTGTGCGCTCCTGCCCCTGCTCACAGTGCTGCTGCAGCCCCATTCATGGAGTGTACTCTGTGCACCGCTGGCGGCTCAGCAGAGTGGAGAGAGCAGTTTTGGGTGCGCCGGGCAATGGTGCGCTCTGGGTAGGAGGAGGCGTAGTAAAATAGAGGATTGATTAATAAAGTGTTTTGGATCGTTTGGTTGGGGCATTGGGGACAACATGTTGGAAGTTTAGATAAAAGTTTAGTTACTCTTTAAGTCATTGGGTAGGAATGGATTGAATGGATTACATCTGCTCATTCCTTTGTATTCTATGTATAGAATTACTAGACATAAAAAGGTTGAGTAACAAAAAAAGCAAAAAAAAAACATTTCTGCCATTTTGTGTTTGTACCGGGGGTCTAAGTACGTTGCCACCAAGTACTGGTCCTTGCCCTTAATGCTTTTTATATTGGGGTCCCTCTTCAAACACTGGAGCATTTGCACTAAACTGGAAGCAGTGGAGTGGCCTGGCTCCTGCTCATCATCCAGGATAATGTCATCCTCGTTCTCCTCTCCCCAGCCATGAACAACACCAGGGATCCCAGAAACGTTTAAAGCATGCTCTTCTTGCTCCTTCTCCACCCCGGCACCA
Source organism: Bufo bufo (assembly GCF_905171765.1). Lineage (NCBI taxonomy): Eukaryota > Metazoa > Chordata > Amphibia > Anura > Bufonidae > Bufo > Bufo bufo. The sequence goes on along the minus strand of NC_053389.1, from coordinate 586,536,043 downwards.
TCCTCCTCTGACTCCTCTTAAGACTCCTGTTGTTGACTGACTCAGATGGAGTAGCCCCCCTTGGGAATTCATCCAGCATTGCAACTTCCTCATCTTCCTGTTCCTGCTTCTCGACGACTTGATCAATGACACGACGCAATGCGTGTTTCAGAAAGAAGGCGTAAGGTACGATGTCACTGATGGCGCCCTGGCTGCGACTGACCAGTTTGGTGATCTCATCAAATGGCTGAAGAAGTCTGCATGCGTCACGCATGAGCAGCCACTGACGCAGTGAAAAAAGACCAAGCTCCCCAAAACCTGTCCTGCCGCAGAGTTCGTACAGGTAGTCGTTAATTGCACGTTTCTGCTGGAGCAGCCTATCAAGCATATACAAGGTGGCATTCCATCGCGTTGGGCGGTCACAAATCAGACGTCTGACGGTCAGGTGGTGCCGCTGCTGAATGTCAGCATGGCGAGCCATGGCTGTGTAAGATCGCTGCACAACTAAGTTCAGGACATGTGCCATGCACGGCACGTGTGTCTTTTTGCCCTGTTTCAGCGCGCTCAGCAGATTGGCAACGTTGTCGCACACCCCTTTAGCAACCGTCAAATTGAACGGGGTTAGCCACTGATCGGCCTGTGACTGAAAAGCTGAAAGGAGTGCAGGACCAGTGTGGCTCTTGGCTTTCAGGCACAACAGATGCAGCACAGGATGGCAACGTCTCACCTGGCACATTGAATAGGTCCTGGGGAGCTTGGGGGGGCAGCGGAAGAGACAGTAGCAGCCAAAAAGGAGGAGTCAGCCGAGGAGGAGAGGGAGGATGGAGTAGTAGGAGGAGAAGAAGAGGCAGGCCTGCATGCAATCCATGGCGGTAACACCAAATCTACACAGGTGCCACGGGTTGCATGCTTAACAGCCGTCAGAAGGTTCACCTAGTGGGCAGTAAAAGTTATGTACCTTCCCTGCCTGTGTTTGCTAGACCACATGTCTGTGGTCAGATGTCTCAGATGTCTCTTGGCACCGACACTGTGTGCCAGAAATACATTCACTTGCCGCTGAACGTGGCCATATAGCTCTGGGATGCCTTTCTAGGAGAAATATTTCCTTCTGGGGACATTCCATTGCGGTGTTGCAAAGGTCACAAATTTTCTAAAGGCCTCCAAGTCTACCAGTTTATATGACAGTAGTTGGCGTGCTAGCAGTTCTGACAAGCCAGCGGTCAGCCATTGGGAAGGGGGTTATCCGGCTTCATCATCTTTTTTTGCTTGAACATTTGGGGCAAGGAAGCCTGCCTTTTGCCAAATGAACACGACAATGGCATGATGGAAGGTAGAGTGGGAGGAGAGAGGAGAAGAGGCAGGACGGGGAGCGCCAGGAGTGTGGCTTTGTGGGTTCTGACGGTTTTGCTCCAACTGGGCTCGGTGATGGGAGGCCCGGTGCCTTCTTTAGGCGGTCATCCCTAGGTGAGTGTTGGGCTTACCGTGACTTATGAGTTGACAGCACAGGTTGCAGATGGCAACACTATTGTCAGCAGCGGACACGTTAAAAAAAGCCCACACTACGGAGCCATGTGCCGGCGTCCTGGGAGTGCCAGATGTGACCGTGCATGGTGGATGGCTCGTTACAGAAACATTACCAGTCTGCTTTTTGTCTCCTGTGCACTGTAAGTTCTGCCTGCTTCTCCTCCCTATCTGCTGCTCCGTCTCTCCTTCTGAACTCCCCTCCTCTTCCTCTCTTGTGGGCACCCACATGACGTCCATCGACACGTCATCATCAGATTTGTCACCTTCACCACCACTGACATTAGAGATCTCGGAGTAGGCAGCAACAGCGGGGACCACCCTCCTTAGGATGATCTGAGTACTGTCGTCAGACTGCTGTGTGCAACCGTTGATACCTCCTCTTCCTGAGCCTATGTCAATAATAGCTACGCATTGGTAAAGCCTTCAAATGGATGGGAAAATAATTCCTCTGACTCGAGCGGAGGGGATAGGGTGGTGGTGATGGTGGTGGTGTCTTTGGGGGTGCACACAGCAGAGAGTGAAGAGGGTGCAGATGGAGAGGATGAGGAGGGTGCAGAAGCAGAAGGCTGAGTGAGCCACTCAACCAAGTCTGGTGCATCCTTTGACGTAATCGCACGCACCTTCTGCAACTTCCCACTTAGGCTCCGGCCTGGTGCACCTGCCCGACCCCTACCACCCCTGCGGAATGGCCTGCCTCTTCCTCTGCCTGTCATTTTCTAAATGACCCTGTGACAAAAGTCCCTATAGAAGAGCAGTATTTGTGGAGGAACGTATATCACACCCCTGCCTCAATCAGTTTTTTTGGGGGGCAACTGGTAAATCACACTAGTAGAAATAATTTCTTCAAATAGTGTTTTTCACTCTGTGTAGATGCGGTAACGCAGCAAAGCCGCAGACAAATGCTGCACTAACTAAATGCACTATATAGAAAGTATATTATTGGTATATAACACCCCTGCTTCAATCACTTTTTTTGGGGGGCAACTGGTAAATCACACCAGTAGAAATTATTTCTTTAAATAGTGTTTGTCACTGTGTAGATGCGGTAAAGCAGCAAAACCGCAAACAAATGCTGCACTACCTAAATGCACTATATAGAAAGTATATTATTGGTATTTTTAGTTTTTTGGGGGCCAACTGGTAAATCACACCAGTAGAAATTATTTGTTTCAATAGCGTTTGGCACTCTGTGTGGCTGCAGTATCGCAGTATATTATAAGTATATTACACCCCTCAGTATGTCACACCTATCAATAACACACCTATACCAGTCCTTAAAAGGATTTTTGTGGCCCAATTAACTAGAGTTTTGTGTCCCTAACAGTCTGTCCCTGCTCCACACAGCAACCTTTCCCTACACTGGCAAACGACTGAATGTAAATAGGTGCCCAGATCAGGTTTATTTATAAGGTAGGTGCTGAAACGTCTAAATTGGCTGTCCTGTACCACCTGATGGATGTGTCAACTCATCGGTAAAGTTATTCACAATGTAAAATAATATGGCGGGCGCGAATATCGCCATGTGCTTGCCCATTCGGCGAACAGAAAACGAGCAAAGTTTGCCGCGAGACGACCGCTGGGAGAACCGCAAGGCTATCTCTAATCACAGCACTCAACAGTAGCCTGGCTTAAAGGGTGCTCACCTGGTTCTGTTCCTGGCTCCACCACAGGATCAACACTTGTAGTATTTTTACAATTAGACAGCACTCCAATTGGTTGGTGAGATAATTAGTAAATTTTATTCAGCCGGACATGATGGTGCACAACAATACAATATGGCAAAGTTTCGGGCTAAATTATAGCCCTTCACGAGGCTGGTGTAAAGAAGAAAAAGAAATGAAAAACGGATCAGTCCATGATTTGGAAACATGATTGGAAAAACATGATTGAAAAAACAAGATTGAAAAAACATGAACAATAGTGAGAGGGGAGGCAAAAGAATATATCTACAAAGGAGGATTACTAATAGCAAACAAAATAGCTAGAAAGAATAGGAGTGGTACCTTGATACGGAGTCTACATGATATGGATATATTACTTTGCCTCCCCTCTCACTATCGTTCATGTTTCTATTCAGCCCTCTTGTATTTGCACATCTATGTACATTGGTGTACTTCATATACTATGAACCTTGTTTTGTTGCCTACTATCATGAACTATCAATTTTGATCATGGTTTATGAATTAATTACTGGTGTAAATTAGTCACCAATTATTATATGAAATTATTAGTGTGTCACCAGAATTTATGTAATGCATTTTATTTAGTTTTTTCAATCTTGTTTTTTCAATCATGTTTTTCCAAACATGTTTCCAAATCACGGACTGATCCATCTTCCATTTATTTTTCTTCTATACACCAGCCTGATGAAGGGCTATAATTTAGCCCGAAACGTTGCCATATGGTATTGTTGTGCACCATTAAAAGTGATGAGCGGCAGTGGTCATGATTTTTGCGAATATTTTGTAGAATATTTGTAAAATATTCGCGAATTTGTATATTCGTTATATTTTACATTCCTTTTTTTTACGCGAAAATCACACGATCAATAGAGGCATGGTTCAAAAATGAATATATAGAACCGTAGAATATAGTGCTATATATTCGTTTTTAGAATATTCGTAATTTTTTCCATCTGAACAGATGATTCCTCCCTGCTTCTTGCTTGTGAGCCAATGAGTCCACAAGCAACTTAAGCAGGGAGGAATCATGACTTCAGATGGAAAAAAAAAGACAAATATTCTAAAAACAAATATATAGCACTATATTCAATATAGTGCTATATATTAGTTTTTTAGAATATTAGTAATTTTTTTTCCATCTGAAGTCATGTTTCCTCCCTGCTTAAGTTGGTTGTGGGCCAATGACTCATTGGCCCACAAGCAAGAAGCAGGGAGGAATCATGTTTTCAGATGGAAAAAATGATGGATATTCGATATAACGAATATATAGCACGTGTGGGGGATTAGCTCTTTTCCAGGGTCATTCTCACAGATACCTTGGCAGACAACAGATTCTCGTGTCCAAACAGTGTATTTATTTTAACACCAACACACACAAAACAATACTGATGGATAGTGATGGATGAACATCTGCCGGGATTGTTCGCAAACGGGATCGCGTGAACGCGATCAAATGTTCGCGAACAGCAAGTTCGCGGCGAATCCCATTCATTTTATTGGCAGGCGAACCTGAAGAAATAATTACTAGAAGTGCACAAATAGTCCCACAACATGGACAGTGACATACCAAATGTATTATTCAAATTTGCGATTTTTTTCAATGCAAAATATTGACAATATAATTTTTGCGTACACGCATGTGCAAATGCACTATACAGTACCCAAATGCACTATAAAGAAAGTATATTGGTATATAACACCCCGCTTCAATCAGTTTTTTGGGGGGACGACTGGTATATCACACCAGTAGAAATTATTTGTTCCAATAATGCTTGTCCCTCTAAATACCTGCAGTATCGCAGCAGAACCGCACGCAACTGCCGCACAATACAAATGCACTATAATATACTTTCTAACATAGAAAGTATATTATAACATTGTACAAGGAAGGCAATCCATTAGAATATACATGAAGATAAAACGTAACCTTTAATAATGTTACTATGAGGGTCCATTCACACTTCCATAAGTGTTTTGCAGATCCGCAAAACAAGGACACTGGCAATGTGCATTCCACAATTTGCGGACCGCACATCACCGGCACTATAATAGAAAATGCCTAATCTTGTCCGCAAATGCGGATGCAGACAGCACATTCCGGTCCCATTGAAAATGAATGGGTCTGCACCCGTTCCGCACAATCGCGGAACGGATGCGGACCCATTTTGCGGACGTGTGAATAGAAAAAATACCCCTCAAAATGAAACTAAATTAAATTATTAAAGTTAAGCAAAAAACATAGATGTGGTAGGCAATAACAATTGCTCGATGGCACTAAATCAGGTGCTCGGCGGTACCAAATCAGAAACCATATGTCCTTCCACAATCCGGGGGGTTCCAGTGCACATCCATGAATCCCGGAGGGAAAGCAAAAAACATCTATCCCTGGGCTAGATGATGATGTGGTATTGAAGGGCAGAGTGGGCAAAGAACTGTCCCTTATATTGCCCTACAGGGGGGGTGCTATTCTGGCCCTGATATCCTAACCACAGACTACCCGCCCTGATAAGAGCGACCCCGTCCGGAACCTTACCCTATATAAAAATGGCCCTAGTAAGCCCGTAGCCCCTAGGCCCCTGACTTTCAGGTGACCACTATATAGATGTATGTGTTTTTGACTCATTATAAAAGTATATTATAAGTAGTGTTGAGCGAACAGTTCGAGCATAGTTCGGGTCCGTACCGAATTTTGGGGTGTTCGTGACACGGACCCGAACCCGAACTTTTTCGTAAAAGTTCGGGTTCGGGTTCGTCGTTCGGCATGTATTTTGGCGCATTTTGAAAGGCTGCAAAGCAGCCAATCAACATGCATCATACTACTTGCCCTAAGATGCCATCGCAGCCATGCCTACTATTGGCAAGGCTGTGATTGGCCAAGTGCAGCATGTGACTCAGCCTCTTTATAAGCTTGTGCGCACGTCGGGACGTGCTCACTCCCGATGTGAATAGAACAGGGATAGACGCAGCTGATGCTAGGGCGAGAATAGGCAGGGATAATTGAATAACTGGAAGCAAATTTCTCTCCTCCACCTGTGATTCATCTGAACAACTGCAGCTGAGCTGCTTTTTTGATAGGGATTGGCTATTTTTAGAGTGGCCAGAGTGATTTTTCCATCCACATGTACCTGGGCTGACCGCCGGCCGCCATTTTGCGACTTGTAGTGCTGCAGCAGAAGCTGCCACAGTGTGCATTCCAAAGCTCCAAACAAGTCAGACATCTACACCTGGGATTCAGACCAATAGCGATTTAGCAGCACAGTCCAAGGCTATTTTTTTTAAAGGTTGTGCAGACCATTTTGTGGCACATGTTACTGGGCAGATAGGCGGCGGCCATCTTGGGACTAGTGCTGCAGCACAATCTCTCCCAACGTCCATTAATCACTTGTAATAGTGGTCTGTGCCATAGAAATCCTACATCAGGGACTTGGGTGTGCTTGTGTCACCCCTACTAATACCAGTCCACCTGTAATCCATACAGTGAAAAGCCATAAAGTATTCCAGTGAGGGAATTTTTTTTTTATTTAAAAAAGGCCAAGTTAGTTTATCTGGCGTTCAATATACTAGATACAGTTAGGCCTGCGTTTCATACATCTGGAATTAGCAAACTAATGTGCTGGGGTTGGGAAAACATATATGTACCCATACTAGAATCTGTCAAAGAAAGCGGTACTCACATATAACAGTCATTCCATCTGTAATCCATACAGTCAAAAGACTGAAAGTATTCCAGTGAGGGGATTTTTTTTATTTAAAAAAGGCCAAGTTAGTTTATCTGGCGTTCAATATACTAGATACAGTTAGGCCTGCGTTTCATACATCTGGAATTAGCAAACTAATGTGCTGGGGTTGGGAAAACATATATGTACCCATACTAGAATCTGTCAAAGAAAGCGGTACTCACATATAACAGTCATTCCATCTGTAATCCATACAGTCAAAAGACTGAAAGTATTCCAGTGAGGGAATTTTTTTTATTTAAAAAAGGCCAAGTTAGTTTATCTGGCGTTCAATATACTAGATACAGTTAGGCCTGCGTTTCATACATCTGGAATTAGCAAACTAATGTGCTGGGGTTGGGAAAACATATATGTACCCATACTAGAATCTGTCAAAGAAAGCGGTACTCACATATAACAGTCATTCCATCTGTAATCCATACAGTCAAAAGACTGAAAGTATTCCAGTGAGGGAATTTTTTTTATTTAAAAAAGGCCAAGTTAGTTTATCTGGCGTTCAATATACTAGATACAGTTAGGCCTGCGTTTCATACATCTGGAATTAGCAAACTAATGTGCTGGGGTTGGGAAAACATATATGTACCCATACTAGAATCTGTCAAAGAAAGCGGTACTCACATATAACAGTCATTCCATCTGTAATCCATACAGTCAAAAGACTGAAAGTATTCCAGTGAGGGAATTTTTTTTATTTAAAAAAGGCCAAGTTAGTTTATCTGGCGTTCAATATACTAGATACAGTTAGGCCTGCGTTTCATACATCTGGAATTAGCAAACTAATGTGCTGGGGTTGGGAAAACATATATGTACCCATACTAGAATCTGTCAAAGAAAGCGGTACTCACATATAACAGTCATTCCATCTGTAATCCATACAGTCAAAAGACTGAAAGTATTCCAGTGAGGGGATTTTTTTTATTTAAAAAAGGCCAAGTTAGTTTATCTGGCGTTCAATATACTAGATACAGTTAGGCCTGCGTTTCATACATCTGGAATTAGCAAACTAATGTGCTGGGGTTGGGAAAACATATATGTACCCATACTAGAATCTGTCAAAGAAAGCGGTACTCACATATAACAGTCATTCCATCTGTAATCCATACAGTCAAAAGACTGAAAGTATTCCAGTGAGGGAATTTTTTTTATTTAAAAAAGGCCAAGTTAGTTTATCTGGCGTTCAATATACTAGATACAGTTAGGCCTGCGTTTCATACATCTGGAATTAGCAAACTAATGTGCTGGGGTTGGGAAAACATATATGTACCCATACTAGAATCTGTCAAAGAAAGCGGTACTCACATATAACAGTCATTCCATCTGTAATCCATACAGTCAAAAGACTGAAAGTATTCCAGTGAGGGAATTTTTATTTTATTTAAAAAAGGCCAAGTTAGTTTATCTGGCGTTCAATATACTAGATACAGTTAGGCCTGCGTTTCATACATCTGGAATTAGCAAACTAATGTGCTGGGGTTGGGAAAACATATATGTACCCATACTAGAATCTGTCAAAGAAAGCGGTACTCACATATAACAGTCATTCCATCTGTAATCCATACAGTCAAAAGACTGAAAGTATTCCAGTGAGGGAATTTTTTTTTTATTTAAAAAAGGCCAAGTTAGTTTATCTGGCGTTCAATATACTAGATACAGTTAGGCCTGCGTTTCATACATCTGGAATTAGCAAACTAATGTGCTGGGGTTGGGAAAACATATATGTACCCATACTAGAATCTGTCAAAGAAAGCGGTACTCACATATAACAGTCATTCCATCTGTAATCCATACAGTCAAAAGACTGAAAGTATTCCAGTGAGGGAATTTTTTTTTTATTTAAAAAAGGCCAAGTTAGTTTATCTGGCGTTCAATATACTAGATACAGTTAGGCCTGCGTTTCATACATCTGGAATTAGCAAACTAATGTGCTGGGGTTGGGAAAACATATATGTACCCATACTAGAATCTGTCAAAGAAAGCGGTACTCACATATAACAGTCATTCCATCTGTAATCCATACAGTCAAAAGACTGAAAGTATTCCAGTGAGGGGATTTTGCTTATAAAAAATAATATATTTCATTGTGGTGCGAGTTGAATCGCAACAATGAAGAAAAATACTATTAAGGGACGAGGACGCGGTCGTGGTGGTGTCCGTGGAGCCTCTGTTGCTGGTAGAGGACGTGGCCGTTCGGCCCCAGGCGCACACAGTAGGGAACGAACTCCCTCAACTAGCCGGCAGAATGTACCGCAATATCTCGTGGGGCCCAATGCCGCTCTTAGGATGGTAAGGCCTGAGCAGGTACAGGCATTAATCGATTGGGTGGCCGACAGTGCTTCCAGCACGTTCACCACATGGTCTTCCACCCAGTCTTCTGCGGAAAGCGCACAGGTGGCACCTGAAAACCAAGCCCATGAGTCTGTCACATCACCCCCAAGCATATCAGGGAAACGGTCTGAGCCACAAGTTATGCAGCAGTCTCTTCTTCTGTTTGAAGACTCTGCTTCCAGGGTTTCCCAGGGGCGTCCACCTAGCCCTTCCCCAGTGGAGGAAGACATACCATGCACTGACGCACAACCACTTATGTCTCCAGATGAAGAGGACATGGGAATACCACCACAGCAGAGTCACTGACTCTCTGATGATGACGAAACACAGGTGCCCACTGCCGCGTCTTTTTGCAGTGTGCAGACTGAACAGGAGGAGGTCAGGGAGGGAGACTGGGTGGAAGACGATGCAGAGGACGATGAGGTCTTAGACCCCACATGGACTGAAGGTCGTGGCGATGACTTTCACAGTTCAGAGGAAGAGGTAGTGGTGAGACCGAGACAACAGCGAAGCCAAAGAGGGAGCAGGGGGCCAAAGCAGACGAGCCGCCGCCCCCAGAGTTCGCCTGCTACTGGACATCGCCAACAGGGACCCAGCCCCACAAAGGCAGCTTCAAAGAGTTCCCTGGCATGGCACTTCTTTAAACAATGTCCTACCGACAAGACCCGAGTGACTTGCACGCTCTGCCATCAGAGCCTGAGGCGAGGCATTAACGTTCTGAACCTCAGCACAACCTGCATGACCAGGCATCTACATGCAAAGCATGAACTGCAGTGGGGTACACACCTTAAAAACCAGGCACTCGCTGAGGCTCCCCCTGCTCCCTCTACCGCTGCTGCCTCGGCTTCCGCCTCGAGAGGAATGTTGCCACCTGCCGAGCAGCAAACAGAGGATGTGCCACCGACACCACCACCACCGCCACCGTCAACTAGCGTCTCCACTATATCACACAGCAGCGTTCAGCTCTCAATATCTCAAACCTTAGAGCGGAAGCGCAAATTCCCCCCGAGTCACCCTCGAGCCCTTGGCCTGAACGCCAGCATTTCTAAACTGCTGGCCTTTGAAATGCTGTCATTCCGGCTGGTGGACACAGACAGCTTCAAACAGCTGATGGCCATGGCTGTCCCGCAGTATGTGGTTCCCAGCCGCCACTACTTCTCCAAGACAGCCGTGCCTTCCCTGCACATGCAAGTGTCCGATAAAATCAAGTGTGCACTGCGCAACGCCATTTGTGGCAAGGTCCACCTAACCACAGATACGTGGACCAGTAAGCACGGCCAGGGACGCTATATCTCACTAACTGCACACTGGATGAATGTAGTGGCGGCTGGGCCCCCGGCGGACAGTTCCTTGGCGCACGTCCTTCCGCCCCCTAGGATCGCAGGGCATCATTCTCTGCCTCCTGTAGCCTCCTCCTCCTACTCGGCTTCCTCCTCCACTGCTTCCACCAGCTCATCCGGTCAGCCACACACCTTCACCACCAACTTCAGCACAGCCCGGGGTAAACGTCAGCAGGCCATTCTGAAACTCATATGTTTGGGGGACAGGCCCCACAGCGCAAAGGAGTTGTGGCGGGGTATTGAACAACAGACCGACGAGTGGTTTCTGCCGGTGGGCCTCAAGCCAGGCCTGGTGGTATGCGATAATGGGCGAAATCTCGTGGCAGCTCTGGGACTAGCCGGTTTGACGCACATCCCTTGCCTGGTGCATGTGCTGAACTTGGTGGTGCAGAGGTTCATTCACCACTACCCCAACATGTCAGAGCTGCTGCATAAAGTGCGGGCCGTCTGTGCGCGCTTCCGCCGTTCACATCCTGCCGCTGCTCGCCTGTCTGCGCTACAGCGGAACTTCGGCCTTCCCGCTCACCGCCTCATATGCGACGTGCCCACCCGGTGGAACTCCACCTTGCACATGCTGGAGAGACTGTGCGAGCAGCAGCAGGCCATAGTGGAGTTTCAGCTGCAGCACGCTCGCGTCAGTCGTACTGCCGAACAGCACCACTTCACCACCAATGATTGGGCCTCCATGCGAGACCTGTGTGCCCTGCTGCGCTGTTTCGAGTACTCCACCAACATGGCCAGTGGCGATGACACTGTTATCAGCGTTACAATACCACTTCTATGTCTCCTTGAGAAAACACTTAGGGCAATGATGTTAGAGGAGGTGGCCCAGGTGGAGGAGGAGGAGGAGGATGAGGGCTCGTTTCTAACACTTTCGGGCCAGTCTGTTCGAAGTGGCTCAGAGGGAGGTTTGTTTAAGCAGCAGAGGACAGGTTCACAAGTCGCCAGCCAAGGCACTGTACTGGAGGACGAGGAGGATGAGGAGGAGGAGGTGGAGGGGGACGAGGATGACGCAAGTTCACAGCGGGGTGGCAGCCCAGGCCCATCACTGGTGCGTGGCTGGGGGGATACGGTGGACGATGACGATACGCCTCCCACAGAGGACAGCTTGTCCTTACCCATGGGTAGCCTGGCCCACATGAGCGAATATATGCTCCAATGCCTGCGCAACGACAGCAGAGTTGCCCACGTTTTAACGTGTGCAGACTACTGGGTGGCCACCCTGCTGGATCCCCGGTATAAAGACAATGTGCCCACTTTAATTCCTGAACTGGAGCGCGACCGTAAGATGCGCGAGTACAAGCGCACGCTGATAGAGGCGCTCTTGAGAGCATTCCCACATGTCACAGGGGAACAGGTGGAAGGTGAAGGCAGAGGAGTGGCAAGAGGTCGCCAACGCAGCTGTGTCACGGCCAGCTCATCTGAGGGCAGGGTTAGCATGGCAGAAATGTGGAAAAGTTTTGTCTCCACGCCACAGCTATCTGCACCGACACCGGATACGGAACGTGATAGCAGGAGGCAGCATTTCACTAACATGGTTGAACAGTATGTCTGCACACCCCTCCACATCCTGACGGATGGTTCGGCCCCATTCAACTACTGGGTTTCGAAATTGTCCACGTGGCCAGAGTTAGCATGTTATGCCTTGGAGGTGCTTTCCTGCCCGGCGGCCAGCGTTTTATCTGTACGCGTATTCAGCACGGCAGGGGGCGTCATTACTGACAAGCGCAGCCGCCTGTCCACAGCCAACGTGGACAAGCTGACCTTCATAAAGATGAACCAGGCATGGATCCCACAGGACCTGTCCCTCCCTTGTGCAGAGTAGTCCTTATTAACTGCCTAAAACATGTCTTGTTGTGCTACGGGCCACTTCTTTATTTGATACAAATTTTATGAAACCCACAGTTGAATGAAACTCTTCTCTGTCTGGGCGCCGGGGCCTAACCAGATGAAAGTGGCCGGTTAAACTAACGGGTGACATGAAGCCATAACCTCTGCCATGCTACCTCTGTCTTCTGTCTGGGTGCTGAGGCCTAAGTCAAATAAAGCGGTCTTCTGCTGTGCTGGGGGATATGAAGCTAATCTCTGACCTCTCTCCTCTGTCTGGGTCCAAAGGCCTAAATCACTGAAAGAGGCCTTCTCCTGTGGTGTGTGATATGATGCCAGAATATGTGCTGTGGGGCCTCTCTCCTCTTCCTGGGTGCAGGGGTCAAATAAACTAAATTGTGGCCTACTCCTGTGGTGGTTGATATGATGCCTGATTCTCTGATGTGGAACCTCTCTCCTCTGTTTGGGTGAAGGGGTCAAAGTAACTAAATGGTGGCTTCTCCTGTGGTGGCTGATATGATTCCAGAATATGTGCTGTGGTGCCTCTCTCCTCTTCCTGGGTGCAGGGGTCAAAGTAACTAAATGGTGGCTTCTCCTGTGGTGGCTGATATGATGCCAGAATATGTGCTGTGGGGCCTCTCTCCTCTTCCTGGGTGCAGGGGTCAAAGTAACTCAATGGTGGCTTCTCCTGTGGTGGTTAGTATGATGCCAGAATATGTGCTGTGGGGCCTCTCTCCTCTTCCTGGGTGCAGGGGTCAAAGTAACTCAATGGTGGCTTCTCCTGTGGTGGCTGATATGATGCCAGAATATGTGCTGTGGTGCCTCTCTCCTCTTCCTGGGTGCGGGGGTCAAAGTAACTCAATGGTGGCTTCTCCTGTGGTGGCTGATATGATGCCAGAATATGTGCTGTGGGGCCTCTCTCCTCTTCCTGGGTGCAGGGGTCAAAGTAACTCAATGGTGGCTTCTCCTGTGGTGGTTAGTATGATGCCAGAATATGTGCTGTGGGGCCTCTCTCCTCTTCCTGGGTGCAGGGGTCAAAGTAACTCAATGGTGGCTTCTCCTGTGGTGGCTGATATGATGCCAGAATATGTGCTGTGGTGCCTCTCTCCTCTTCCTGGGTGCAGGGGTCAAAGTAACTAAATGGTGGCTTCTCCTGTGGTGGCTGATAGGATGCCAGAATATGTGCTGTGGGGCCTCTCTCCTCTTCCTGGGTGCAGGGGTCAAAGTAACTCAATGGTGGCTTCTCCTGTGGTGGCTGATATGATGCCAGAATATGTGCTGTGGTGCCTCTCTCCTCTGTCTGGGTCCAAAGGCCTAAATCACTGAAAGAGGCCTTCTCCTGTGGTGTGTGATATGATGCCTGAATATGTGCTGTGGTGCCTCTCTCCTCTTCCTGGGTGCGGGGGTCAAAGTAACTCAATGGTGGCTTCTCCTGTGGTGGCTGATATGATGCCAGAATATGTGCTGTGGTGCCTCTCTCCTCTTCCTGGGTGCGGGGGTCAAAGTAACTCAATGGTGGCTTCTCCTGTGGTGGCTGATATGATGCCAGAATATGTGCTGTGGGGCCTCTCTCCTCTTCCTGGGTGCAGGGGTCAAAGTAACTCAATGGTGGCTTCTCCTGTGGTGGTTAGTATTATGCCAGAATATGTGCTGTGGGGCCTCTCTCCTCTTCCTGGGTGCAGGGGTCAAAGTAACTCAATGGTGGCTTCTCCTGTGGTGGCTGATATGATGCCAGAATATGTGCTGTGGTGCCTCTCTCCTCTTCCTGGGTGCAGGGGTCAAAGTAACTAAATGGTGGCTTCTCCTGTGGTGGCTGATATGATGCCAGAATATGTGCTGTGGGGCCTCTCTCCTCTTCCTGGGTGCAGGGGTCAAAGTAACTCAATGGTGGCTTCTCCTGTGGTGGCTGATATGATGCCAGAATATGTGCTGTGGTGCCTCTCTCCTCTGTCTGGGTCCAAAGGCCTAAATCACTGAAAGAGGCCTTCTCCTGTGGTGTGTGATATGATGCCTGAATATGTGCTGTGGTGCCTCTCTCCTCTTCCTGGGTGCGGGGGTCAAAGTAACTCAATGGTGGCTTCTCCTGTGGTGGCTGATATGATGCCAGAATATGTGCTGTGGTGCCTCTCTCCTCTTCCTGGGTGCGGGGGTCAAAGTAACTCAATGGTGGCTTCTCCTGTGGTGGCTGATATGATGCCAGAATATGTGCTGTGGGGCCTTTCTCCTCTTCCTGGGTGCAGGGGTCAAAGTAACTCAATGGTGGCTTCTCCTGTGGTGGTTAGTATGATGCCAGAATATGTGCTGTGGGGCCTCTCTCCTCTTCCTGGGTGCAGGGGTCAAAGTAACTCAATGGTGGCTTCTCCTGTGGTGGCTGATATGATGCCAGAATATGTGCTGTGGTGCCTCTCTCCTCTTCCTGGGTGCGGGGGTCAAAGTAACTCAATGGTGGCTTCTCCTGTGGTGGCTGATATGATGCCAGAATATGTGCTGTGGGGCCTCTCTCCTCTTCCTGGGTGCAGGGGTCAAAGTAACTCAATGGTGGCTTCTCCTGTGGTGGTTAGTATGATGCCAGAATATGTGCTGTGGGGCCTCTCTCCTCTTCCTGGGTGCAGGGGTCAAAGTAACTCAATGGTGGCTTCTCCTGTGGTGGCTGATATGATGCCAGAATATGTGCTGTGGTGCCTCTCTCCTCTTCCTGGGTGCAGGGGTCAAAGTAACTAAATGGTGGCTTCTCCTGTGGTGGCTGATAGGATGCCAGAATATGTGCTGTGGGGCCTCTCTCCTCTTCCTGGGTGCAGGGGTCAAAGTAACTCAATGGTGGCTTCTCCTGTGGTGGCTGATATGATGCCAGAATATGTGCTGTGGTGCCTCTCTCCTCTGTCTGGGTCCAAAGGCCTAAATCACTGAAAGAGGCCTTCTCCTGTGGTGTGTGATATGATGCCTGAATATGTGCTGTGGTGCCTCTCTCCTCTTCCTGGGTGCGGGGGTCAAAGTAACTCAATGGTGGCTTCTCCTGTGGTGGCTGATATGATGCCAGAATATGTGCTGTGGTGCCTCTCTCCTCTTCCTGGGTGCGGGGGTCAAAGTAACTCAATGGTGGCTTCTCCTGTGGTGGCTGATATGATGCCAGAATATGTGCTGTGGGGCCTCTCTCCTCTTCCTGGGTGCAGGGGTCAAAGTAACTCAATGGTGGCTTCTCCTGTGGTGGTTAGTATGATGCCAGAATATGTGCTGTGGGGCCTCTCTCCTCTTCCTGGGTGCAGGGGTCAAAGTAACTCAATGGTGGCTTCTCCTGTGGTGGCTGATATGATGCCAGAATATGTGCTGTGGTGCCTCTCTCCTCTTCCTGGGTGCAGGGGTCAAAGTAACTAAATGGTGGCTTCTCCTGTGGTGGCTGATATGATGCCAGAATATGTGCTGTGGGGCCTCTCTCCTCTTCCTGGGTGCAGGGGTCAAAGTAACTCAATGGTGGCTTCTCCTGTGGTGGCTGATATGATGCCAGAATATGTGCTGTGGTGCCTCTCTCCTCTGTCTGGGTCCAAAGGCCTAAATCACTGAAAGAGGCCTTCTCCTGTGGTGTGTGATATGATGCCTGAATATATGCTGTGGTGCCTCTCTCCTCTTCCTGGGTGCGGGGGTCAAAGTAACTCAATGGTGGCTTCTCCTGTGGTGGCTGATATGATGCCAGAATATGTGCTGTGGTGCCTCTCTCCTCTTCCTGGGTGCGGGGGTCAAAGTAACTCAATGGTGGCTTCTCCTGTGGTGGCTGATATGATGCCAGAATATGTGCTGTGGGGCCTTTCTCCTCTTCCTGGGTGCAGGGGTCAAAGTAACTCAATGGTGGCTTCTCCTGTGGTGGTTAGTATGATGCCAGAATATGTGCTGTGGGGCCTCTCTCCTCTTCCTGGGTGCAGGGGTCAAAGTAACTCAATGGTGGCTTCTCCTGTGGTGGCTGATATGATGCCAGAATATGTGCTGTGGTGCCTCTCTCCTCTTCCTGGGTGCGGGGGTCAAAGTAACTCAATGGTGGCTTCTCCTGTGGTGGCTGATATGATGCCAGAATATGTGCTGTGGGGCCTCTCTCCTCTTCCTGGGTGCAGGGGTCAAAGTAACTCAATGGTGGCTTCTCCTGTGGTGGTTAGTATGATGCCAGAATATGTGCTGTGGGGCCTCTCTCCTCTTCCTGGGTGCAGGGGTCAAAGTAACTCAATGGTGGCTTCTCCTGTGGTGGCTGATATGATGCCAGAATATGTGCTGTGGTGCCTCTCTCCTCTTCCTGGGTGCAGGGGTCAAAGTAACTAAATGGTGGCTTCTCCTGTGGTGGCTGATATGATGCCAGAATATGTGCTGTGGGGCCTCTCTCCTCTTCCTGGGTGCAGGGGTCAAAGTAACTCAATGGTGGCTTCTCCTGTGGTGACTGATATGATGCCAGAATATGTGCTGTGGTGCCTCTCTCCTCTGTCTGGGTCCAAAGGCCTAAATCACTGAAAGAGGCCTTCTCCTGTGGTGTGTGATATGATGCCTGAATATGTGCTGTGGTGCCTCTCTCCTCTTCCTGGGTGCGGGGGTCAAAGTAACTCAATGGTGGCTTCTCCTGTGGTGGCTGATATGATGCCAGAATATGTGCTGTGGTGCCTCTCTCCTCTTCCTGGGTGCGGGGGTCAAAGTAACTCAATGGTGGCTTCTCCTGTGGTGGCTGATATGATGCCAGAATATGTGCTGTGGGGCCTCTCTCCTCTTCCTGGGTGCAGGGGTCAAAGTAACTCAATGGTGGCTTCTCCTGTGGTGGTTAGTATGATGCCAGAATATGTGCTGTGGGGCCTCTCTCCTCTTCCTGGGTGCAGGGGTCAAAGTAACTCAATGGTGGCTTCTCCTGTGGTGGCTGATATGATGCCAGAATATGTGCTGTGGTGCCTCTCTCCTCTTCCTGGGTGCAGGGGTCAAAGTAACTAAATGGTGGCTTCTCCTGTGGTGGCTGATAGGATGCCAGAATATGTGCTGTGGGGCCTCTCTCCTCTTCCTGGGTGCAGGGGTCAAAGTAACTCAATGGTGGCTTCTCCTGTGGTGGCTGATATGATGCCAGAATATGTGCTGTGGTGCCTCTCTCCTCTGTCTGGGTCCAAAGGCCTAAATCACTGAAAGAGGCCTTCTCCTGTGGTGTGTGATATGATGCCTGAATATGTGCTGTGGTGCCTCTCTCCTCTTCCTGGGTGCGGGGGTCAAAGTAACTCAATGGTGGCTTCTCCTGTGGTGGCTGATATGATGCCAGAATATGTGCTGTGGTGCCTCTCTCCTCTTCCTGGGTGCGGGGGTCAAAGTAACTCAATGGTGGCTTCTCCTGTGGTGGCTGATATGATGCCAGAATATGTGCTGTGGGGCCTCTCTCCTCTTCCTGGGTGCAGGGGTCAAAGTAACTCAATGGTGGCTTCTCCTGTGGTGGTTAGTATGATGCCAGAATATGTGCTGTGGGGCCTCTCTCCTCTTCCTGGGTGCAGGGGTCAAAGTAACTCAATGGTGGCTTCTCCTGTGGTGGCTGATATGATGCCAGAATATGTGCTGTGGTGCCTCTCTCCTCTTCCTGGGTGCAGGGGTCAAAGTAACTAAATGGTGGCTTCTCCTGTGGTGGCTGATATGATGCCAGAATATGTGCTGTGGGGCCTCTCTCCTCTTCCTGGGTGCAGGGGTCAAAGTAACTCAATGGTGGCTTCTCCTGTGGTGGCTGATATGATGCCAGAATATGTGCTGTGGTGCCTCTCTCCTCTGTCTGGGTCCAAAGGCCTAAATCACTGAAAGAGGCCTTCTCCTGTGGTGTGTGATATGATGCCTGAATATGTGCTGTGGTGCCTCTCTCCTCTTCCTGGGTGCGGGGGTCAAAGTAACTCAATGGTGGCTTCTCCTGTGGTGGCTGATATGATGCCAGAATATGTGCTGTGGTGCCTCTCTCCTCTTCCTGGGTGCGGGGGTCAAAGTAACTCAATGGTGGCTTCTCCTGTGGTGGCTGATATGATGCCAGAATATGTGCTGTGGGGCCTTTCTCCTCTTCCTGGGTGCAGGGGTCAAAGTAACTCAATGGTGGCTTCTCCTGTGGTGGTTAGTATGATGCCAGAATATGTGCTGTGGGGCCTCTCTCCTCTTCCTGGGTGCAGGGGTCAAAGTAACTCAATGGTGGCTTCTCCTGTGGTGGCTGATATGATGCCAGAATATGTGCTGTGGTGCCTCTCTCCTCTTCCTGGGTGCGGGGGTCAAAGTAACTCAATGGTGGCTTCTCCTGTGGTGGCTGATATGATGCCAGAATATGTGCTGTGGGGCCTCTCTCCTCTTCCTGGGTGCAGGGGTCAAAGTAACTCAATGGTGGCTTCTCCTGTGGTGGTTAGTATGATGCCAGAATATGTGCTGTGGGGCCTCTCTCCTCTTCCTGGGTGCAGGGGTCAAAGTAACTCAATGGTGGCTTCTCCTGTGGTGGCTGATATGATGCCAGAATATGTGCTGTGGTGCCTCTCTCCTCTTCCTGGGTGCAGGGGTCAAAGTAACTAAATGGTGGCTTCTCCTGTGGTGGCTGATATGATGCCAGAATATGTGCTGTGGGGCCTCTCTCCTCTTCCTGGGTGCAGGGGTCAAAGTAACTCAATGGTGGCTTCTCCTGTGGTGACTGATATGATGCCAGAATATGTGCTGTGGTGCCTCTCTCCTCTGTCTGGGTCCAAAGGCCTAAATCACTGAAAGAGGCCTTCTCCTGTGGTGTGTGATATGATGCCTGAATATGTGCTGTGGTGCCTCTCTCCTCTTCCTGGGTGCGGGGGTCAAAGTAACTCAATGGTGGCTTCTCCTGTGGTGGCTGATATGATGCCAGAATATGTGCTGTGGTGCCTCTCTCCTCTTCCTGGGTGCGGGGGTCAAAGTAACTCAATGGTGGCTTCTCCTGTGGTGGCTGATATGATGCCAGAATATGTGCTGTGGGGCCTCTCTCCTCTTCCTGGGTGCAGGGGTCAAAGTAACTCAATGGTGGCTTCTCCTGTGGTGGTTAGTATGATGCCAGAATATGTGCTGTGGGGCCTCTCCTCTTCCTGGGTGCAGGGGTCAAAGTAACTCAATGGTGGCTTCTCCTGTGGTGGCTGATATGATGCCAGAATATGTGCTGTGGTGCCTCTCTCCTCTTCCTGGGTGCGGGGGTCAAAGTAACTCAATGGTGGCTTCTCCTGTGGTGGCTGATATGATGCCAGAATATGTGCTGTGGGGCCTCTCTCCTCTTCCTGGGTGCAGGGGTCAAAGTAACTCAATGGTGGCTTCTCCTGTGCTGATTGATATAAAGCTGATGGTTGTGCCATCTGACATGGTTGCCAGGGTCTGATTCAATGGGGGCCTACTCCTGTGGTGGGTGATCTAAATGCCTGATTCTCTGCTGTGAAACCTCTCTCCTCCGTCTGGGTGTAGGGGTCAAAGTCTTTCAAAGTCGCCTTCTCCTGTGCTGATTGATATGAAGCTGATGGTTGTGCCATCTGACATGGTTGCCGGGGTCCCATTAAATTGTGGCCTACTCCTGTGGTGGTTGATATGATGCCTGATTCTCTGATGTGGAACCTCTCTCCTCTGTTTGGGTGAAGGGGTCAAAGTAACTAAATGGTGGCTTCTCCTGTGGTGGCTGATATGATGCCAGAATATGTGCTGTGGGGCCTCTCTCCTCTTCCTGGGTGCAGGGGTCAAAGTAACTCAATGGTGGCTTCTCCTGTGGTGGCTGATATGATGCCAGAATATGTGCTGTGGTGCCTCTCTCCTCTTCCTGGGTGCGGGGGTCAAAGTAACTCAATGGTGGCTTCTCCTGTGGTGGCTGATATGATGCCAGAATATGTGCTGTGGTGCCTCTCTCCTCTTCCTGGGTGTGGGGGTCAAAGTAACTCAATGGTGGCTTCTCCTGTGGTGGCTGATATGATGCCAGAATATGTGCTGTGGTGCCTCTCTCCTCTTCCTGGGTGCAGGGGTCAAAGTAACTAAATGGTGGCTTCTCCTGTGGTGGTTGATATGATGCCTGATTCTCTGCTGTGAAACCTCTCTCCTCCATCTGGGTGTAGGGGTCAAAGTCTTTCAAAGTCGCCTTCTCCTGTGCTGATTGATATAAAGCTGATGGTTGTGCCATCTGACATGGTTGCCAGGGTCTGATTCAATGGGGGCCTACTCCTGTGGTGGGTGATCTAAATGCCTGATTCTCTGCTGTGAAACCTCTCTCCTCCGTCTGGGTGTAGGGGTCAAAGTCTTTCAAAGTCGCCTTCTCCTGTGCTGATTGATATGAAGCTGATGGTTGTGCCATCTGACATGGTTGCCGGGGTCCCATTAAATTGGGGCCTACTCCTGTGGTGGGTGATCTAAATGCCTGATTCTCTGCTTTGAAACCTTTCTCCTCCGTCCGGGTGTAGGGGTCAAAGTCTGTCAAAGTCGCCTTCTCCTGTGCTGATTGATATAAAGCTTATGCTTGTGCCATCTGACATGGTTGCCGGGGTCTGATTCAATGGTGGCCTACTCCTGTGGTGGGTGATCTAAATGCCTGATTCTCTGCTGTGTAACCTCTCTCCTCCGTCTGGGTGTAGGGGTCAAAGTAACTAAATGGTGGCCTACTCCTGTGGTGGGTGATATGATGCCTGGTTCTCTGCTGTGGGACCTCTCTCCTTTGTCTGGGTGCTGTGGTCAAAATAATAGTAAGTGACCTTCTCCATTGGTGGGTGACTTGAAGCCTGATTCTGTGCTATGGGACCTCACTCCAATTAATATTGTTTAATTTTTATTTATTTTATGTTAACTCATCATTTCCCTATCTACATTTGTTTGCAGGGGATTTAACTACATTTTGCTGCCTTTTGCAGCCCTCTAGCCCTTTCCGGGTGTGTTTTACAGCCTTTTTAGTGGCCAAAAGTTCGGGTCCCCATTGACTTCTATGGGGTTCGGGTTCGGGATGAAGTTCGGGTCGAGTTCGGATCCCGAACCCGAACATTTTTCGAAAGTTCGGCCGAACTCGTCGAACCCGAACATCCAGGTATTCGCTCAACTCTAATTATAAGTCTATTGCACCTCTCTGTGTATCACACCTATCGATAGCACACCTATATCAGTCCTTAAAAAGACTTTTGTGGCCCTATTAGCTAGCGTTT
The DNA here is from genome assembly GCF_905171765.1 of Bufo bufo. Taxonomy (NCBI): domain Eukaryota; kingdom Metazoa; phylum Chordata; class Amphibia; order Anura; family Bufonidae; genus Bufo; species Bufo bufo. The sequence continues at coordinate 586,514,492 of NC_053389.1, read as the reverse complement.
GGTGTCCCTAACAGCCTGTCCCTGCTCCACACAGTAACCTCTCCCTACACTGGCAAAACACTGAATGTAAAATGGCAGCCAGATCAGGTTTATTTATAAGGTAGAGGGTATGTCCATGTGCTGAAATGTCTCAATTGGCTTTCCTGTACCACCTGATGGATGTGTCATGGGTCAAAGTTCTTCACAATGTAAAAGAATATGGCGGGTGCGAATATCTCCATATGTTCGGTGAATCGCGAACACGCAAAGTTCGCCGCAAAACGACCGCCGGGCGAACCGCAAGGCCATCTCTACAAATGAACACCTGCCCATCCAGGCGCTAGCTAAATATAAATAATTTCCCTACCTCAGCTAAAGCACCGTTCACACCCTGTTAACCAACATGCGGCTTTTCCAGCCTCTCAGGTAGTATCAAGTCCAGTACCTTTGGGGATAGGGGTCTAGAAGTGCTCCCGACTCTGACCTAGTGACCCTACTTTCCCAGGCGTCACTGCGTCCCCCAAAGTCCAGGCTATCACCTAACCTCGTGGCCCCTCAGCCTCCCTGGCTGAGACTACTCCAAACCTCTGCAGGTCTCTGTTTTCGGATAACACACTGGGAGTTGTTTTATCGCAGCCTGATTAGAGCAGGCCTCACCTGCGATCACTTCATGTAAAAGGGAATACCCGTGCCGGAAGGGTGTGGACTGGCAGCTTCCTTTACCAAGCCTAACTGCCAGTCCAAGTAAAATCCAGCCCTGAAAATGTTTACAAATCTGTCTCAGCAAACTATGATTTTGCTGAGACCACTGCTACTCTCTGGATTTTATCTGTCTCACCCATCTGAGGAACCCGAGTGGGACAACACGGCTTCCAGCACTGTACACCTTACCACACACTATATTCTAAATATTCGCGAATTCTCGAAGTGGCGATATTCGTAATAAAAATTTGTTTTTTGGAATATTCGTACTCAACACTAGCCATCATGTCTGATTCACTAATTATCTAACCAATCAATTGGAGTGCTGTGTAATTGTACAAATACTACAAGTGTTGATCCTGAAGTGGAGCCAGAAACATAACCAGACGAGCACCCTTAAAAAGCCAGACTACTGTTGAGTGCTGTGATCATTTAAGATTATACTACTGAATTATACTCCACCACAAGAGTTGAGAGGACACCTGGATGTTCGGGTTCGGCGGGTTTGGCCGAACTTAAAAAAAAAAGTTCGGGTTTGGGACCCGAACTTGACCCGAACTTGAACCCGAACCCCATTGAAGTCAATGGGGACCCAAACTTTTGGCCACTAAAATGGCTCTAAAATAGCCCTGGAAACAGCTAGAGGGCTTCAAAAGGCAGCAAAATGTGCTTAAGATCATGGCAAATGCTCTGCAAACAAATGTGGATAGGGAAATGAATTAAAAAAACATAAAAGACCTTAAAAAAAAAAAAAAATAGGAATGATGTAGGAGGAAGAGGTTGAGGAGGCGGTGAATGGGTGGATGTGGCCGTGTAGGCTCACGTGGCGGTCTAGGTGGAAGCGGCGGTGAAGGAGGAATAGGTAGCCAACACAGATGTATGTTATTTTGCATTTTTACATAGGGTTATCCCCCAAAATATTGGGACATATAAAAAAAAAAGGAATAAGTGCACTTGAGTACAAGGATGGATGGTTGAGGCTGTTAGAACTGTCTATTATGCACAAGGTACAGACAAGTCTTGTGGGATTCAGGCCTGGTTCATTTTAATGAACATGAGCTTGTCCACGTTGGCTGTGGACAGGCGGCTGCGTCTGTCTGTAATGACGCCTCCTGCCGTGCTAAATACACGTTTAGAGAGTACACTGACTGCAGGGCGGGCCAGCACCTCCAAGGCATACAGGGCAAGCTCTGGCCATGTGGACAATTTGGAGACCCAGAAGTTGAATGGGGCAGAACCATCAGTCAGTACGTGTAGTCGTTCGTGTGCACAGGTACTGTTCCACCATGCAATGAAAAGTTAAGAAAGGATCCCGGAGACAAATAAAATCCTCTTTCAGCTCTTCTTTATTAGTTATGGACAGTGGACAGACATAACCATCAGGTGCACGGCAGAATTGACGCGTTTCGGGTGAGTACCCTTAGTCGTAACAAATTGCTAACTGTGGCCCCTCAATATAAAGGATTTGAAAACACCCCTCCTCCAATGGGGAGGAACTGGTTTCAAGCAACATCCGTTGCACCACACCTAGACACACCTTTTTTCAGCTTGCATCAATCAGTTTGTGATTGGTAAAACACTGTGCGAACCTTCTTTTGACATCTTAACCTCAGGTTAACCCGTGATTTCATTCAGCAGAAATCGCACAGTGTGAATACTTCATTGCATAGAAGACATAAAATATATATAAAAAACCTTGATACAAATATTGACATACAAAAACAAGTACAAAAACAATGGCTTATTGCAATATGGCATATTCTGATTGATTACCTGAGAATGACAGTCTCAGAGTAGATTTGTCTGGACATATGATATTAATGATAAATTGTCACATGTCGGTGGGACTGCATGAACACTACCTACCCAGTATCAGGCCAGGAATTTCGGATACAATTACAGAATAAATCAGGTGACAAATGAAACATATCAAGAAATTATTTCAGTCCTGCGCATGTTAGTTGCAAAATTATCTCTTACAGCATCTCAATAACAGAAGAATAGAAGCGCTGTGTCATGATAGCGCTATAAAAACAGTGACGAACAGAGATGCCCAACCCCCGCAATAGTGGGGGCTCACACATATGCAAACATGTAATTGAGGTCAAATGAACCAAACTGGTACCACTAGATCTGGTGAGAAGAACAGCGGAAAGTGTATGCCCACCCAGATATAGGTGTAACTGACATAAAATACTAATAGTAACACAAATCGTTATATATTCTACTATGTGCACCATGTATTCTATTGATATATGTAAATGAGTTCTTTCTTAAGGTTAAGACCCCTTGGGACCCTGGTGCCTAACCTAAAGATCCAGTAGGCCTCACGTAGAAGAATTTTCTTCCGAAAGTCACCACCCCTTTTCGGAGCTAAAACTCGTTCAATGGCATACGCCTGGAAAAATGATACCTGGCGAGCATGGACGTGTATGAAATGTTTAGCTATGTTTGAAATGTTGAGGATATTGGGGTTGCTGATGTAGTTGAGGTGTTCTAATACTCTGTTTTTGAACCTGCGAACAGTACTGCCCACATACATGAGATCACATTTGGTGCATCGGATAACATAAATGACACCCTCCGTGTTACAATTAATGTACATGCGGATTGGGAAGTTGTATATATGATCTGCACTGTCAAATGTTTTTGTGAGCACGGCATAGTCGCAAGTCCTACAGCGGGCACTGCCGCATCTTGTAAATCCTTTATACGTAAGCCAACTAGGCTTGGGTTGTGTTCCACTGCCACTGGCAGTGTAGAAAGACGGGGACAGCGAGCTGGACAGGGTGGGGGCCTTTCTAGAGACAATTCTGCAACCTGATTTGAGTGCTTCATAAAGAATGGCATCGTCGAACAAAATAGGTAAGCACTTCTTTATTGCAGAGCTGATTGTGCTGAACTCATTGCTGTATGTTAAAGAAAGAGTAGGTACACTGTCCAGGTCGTCGTCTGCCCGTGTCTCCACACCGCCAGCAGAAGTCGGAACATATGGTTTACATTTGGATTTCCCAAACAGTATATCTCTTCTTTCTTTAAGCAGGGCTATCTCCCTTCCTCTGTTGATCATCCACATCGGGTAATTTCTGTCCCTCAGCCTTTTTTCTACTTTGTCACAATCTTCCCCTATTCTCTCCACCACACTACAGTTTCTAACAGTACGAGTGAATTCACCCACAGGAATTGCTCTGAGGGTATGCATTGGATGGTGACTTTTGGCATTGAGTATGGTATTGCCTGCCACCTCTTTTCTATAGGTCATGGTGTGCACTATCTCTCCAGCGACACCGCGGAGTGTCAGATCTAAGAAATTAATATGGGATGCCAGACATGTGAACCTCAAATTATAGTTGTTATTGTTCAAATATGCCTGGAGGTCTGGGACGGCAGATACACCGCCTGCCCATACCATGAGCACATCATCGATGTACCTGCCGTACCAGACCAAACCAGGCATGAACGGGTTCTCCAGATTGTAAATGTACTTCTCCTCCCAAAATGACATAGTCAAATTTGCTAGGGATGGAGAAAATTTGGCTCCCATCGAGACTCCGCGGGTCTGGAGATAATGGACACCATCAAATGCAAAATAATTATGGGTCAACAAATATGCTGTGATCTCACACACAAAATCAATATAGTTAGTATTAAGTCCAGTGTGGCGATGGAGGTGATATTCCATTGCCATCAGAGCAATCCCGTGGGGAATGGACGGGTAGAGGGAAACCACATCAGCAGTAATCCAGATATAATTAGCTTGCCACCTGAAATCATACATAGCTCGCAATACGTCTCCCGTATCTTTCAAATACCCCGGAATACGTCTGACGAGAGGCTGGAGAAGGTGGTCCAGCCAACTCCCCAAACGCTCGGTAAGCGAGCCTATGCCAGCAACTATAGGACGAAGGGGGGGGGGGGGGGGTGGACACCCTTGTGGACTTTAGGCAAAGCATGGATAATAGGTGTGACAGGGGCATCCACGCACAGATATTTGTATTCTCCGTCACCGAATGTACCCTTATCTCTTCCCTTCATAATTAGTGACAGGTAGCTATGCATATATTCTTTTAGTGGGTCATTCGGTAGCTTACTGTACGTGGATGTATCTGCCAACATGTCCCTTAGTTGCTTGCCATAAGTCTCCTTGTCCATGACGACCACCGCCCCCCCCTTGTCCGCCATCTTAATGACAAGGGAGTCACACTCCTGTAGATCCTGGAGTGCTCGGGCCTGGGAGGCATTGAGATTATTGGATTTCTTGTGTTTTTTACTGTCTATCTCTATGCTCCTAAGCTCTTTCTCCAAAACCTCCTGGAAGACATCCATACCACCCGTACGGGATATGACAGGATAAAATTTAGTATTTTTGGTATGAAATCTTCCAGGAGGTCTGGGAAGCTCCCTGATTCCTTGTTCCTCCTGAAGCCCGCGGTGTCGCTGGAGAGATAGTGCACACCATGACCTATAGAAAAGAGGTGGCAGGCAATACCATACTCAATGCCAAAAGTCACCATCCAATGCATACCCTCAGAGCAATTCCCGTGGGTGAATTCACTCGTACTGTTAGAAACTGTAGTGTGGTGGAGAGAATAGGGGAAGAATGTGACAAAGTAGAAAAAAGGCTGAGGGACAGAAATTACCCGATGTGGATGATCAACAGAGGAAGGGAGATAGCCCTGCTTAAAGAAAGAAGAGATATACTGTTTGGGAAATCCAAATGTAAACCATATGTTCCGACTTCTGCTTGCGGTGTGGAGACACGGGCAGACGACGACCTGGACAGTGTACCTACTCTTTCTTTAACATACAGCAATGAGTTCAGCACTATCAGCTCTGCAATAAAGAAGTGCTTACCTATTTTGTTCGACGATGCCATTCTTTATGAAGCACTCAAATCAGGTTGCAGAATTGTCTCTAGAAAGGCCCCCACCCTGTCCAGCTCGCTGTCCCCGTCTTTCTACACTGCCAGTGGCAGTGGAACACAACCCAAGCCTAGTTGGCTTACGTATAAAGGATTTACAAGATGCGGCAGTGCCCGCTGTAGGACTTGCGACTATGCCGTGCTCACAAAAACATTTGACAGTGCAGATCATATATACAACTTCCCAATCCGCATGTACATTAATTGTAACACGGAGGGTGTCATTTATGTTATCCGATGCACCAAATGTGATCTCATGTATGTGGGCAGTACTGTTCGCAGGTTCAAAAACAGAGTATTAGAACACCTCAACTACATCAGCAACCCCAATATCCTCAACATTTCAAACATAGCTAAACATTTCATACACGTCCATGCTCGCCAGGTATCATTTTTCCAGGCGTATGCCATTGAACGAGTTTTAGCTCCGAAAAGGGGTGGTGACTTTCGGAAGAAAATTCTTCTACGTGAGGCCTACTGGATCTTTAGGTTAGGCACCAGGGTCCCAAGGGGTCTTAACCTTAAGAAAGAACTCATTTACATATATCAATAGAATACATGGTGCACATAGTAGAATATATAACGATTTGTGTTACTATTAGTATTTTATGTCAGTTACACCTATATCTGGGTGGGCATACACTTTCCGCTGTTCTTCTCACCAGATCTAGTGGTACCAGTTTGGTTCATTTGACCTCAATTACATGTTTGCATATGTGTGAGCCCCCACTATTGCGGGGGTTGGGCATCTCTGTTCGTCACTGTTTTTATAGCGCTATCATGACACAGCGCTTCTATTCTTCTGTTATTGAGATGCTGTAAGAGATAATTTTGCAACTAACATGCGCAGGACTGAAATAATTTCTTGATATGTTTCATTTGTCACCTGATTTATTCTGTAATTGTATCCGAAATTCCTGGCCTGATACTGGGTAGGTGGTGTTCATGCAGTCCCACCGACATGTGACAATTTATCATTAATATCATATGTCCAGACAAATCTACTCTGAGACTGTCATTCTCAGGTAATCAATCAGAATATGCCATATTGCAATAAGCCATTGTTTTTGTACTTGTTTTTGTATGTCAATATTTGTATCAAGGTTTTTTATATATATTTTATGTCTTCTATGCAATGAAGTATTCACACTGTGCGATTTCTGCTGAATGAAATCACGGGTTAACCTGAGGTTAAGATGTCAAAAGAAGGTTCGCACAGTGTTTTACCAATCACAAACTGATTGATGCAAGCTGAAAAAAGGTGTGTCTAGGTGTGGTGCAACGGATGTTGCTTGAAACCAGTTCCTCCCCATTGGAGGAGGGGTGTTTTCAAATCCTTTATATTGAGGGGCCACAGTTAGCAATTTGTTACGACTAAGGGTACTCACCCGAAACGCGTCAATTCTGCCGTGCACCTGATGGTTATGTCTGTCCACTGTCCATAACTAATAAAGAAGAGTTGAAAGAGGATTTTATTTGTCTCCGGGATCCTTTCTTAACTTTTCATTGCCTGCTACGGGAACACTTCCCTAGGGCCCCTGGAGCCGGGATTATATACAGACCTGTTAGGTGAGCTGGATTATATTTTTTTCCTACTGTTCCACCATGTTGTTCAAATGCTTCCTCCTGCCAACACGCTCCATATCAGCAGTTGGGGCCGGTTGTTGCGGCGAGGTGACAAAGCTTTTCCACATGTCGGCCATGCTAACCCTGCCTTCTGAGGTGCTGGCGCTGACACAGCTGCGTTGGCGACCTCTTCCTCCTCCCCTGCCTTCGCCTTGTGCTTCCACTTGTCCCCCGGCCTCAGTCGGGAATGCTCTCAGGAGTGCGTCTACCAGCGTGCGCCTGTAGTCACGCATCTACCGATCACGCTTCAGTGAGGGAATTAAGGACGGCACATTGTCTTTGTAACGGGGATCCAGCAGGGTGGCCACCCAGTAGTCAGCACATGTTACAATGTGGGCAACTCTGCTGTCGTTGCGCAGGCACTGCAGAATGAAGTTGCTCATGTGTGCCAGGCTGCCCAGAGGTAAGGACAAGCTATCCTCTGTGGGAGGCGTATCGTCTGCGTCCTCCGTATCTCCCCAGCCACGCACCAGTGATGGGCCCGAGCTGTGTTGGATGCCACCCCGCTGTGAACATGCTTCATCCCCATCCTCCTCCTCATCATCATCCTCCTCCTCCTCGACCTCCAGTAGTGGGCCCTGGCTGGCCAAATTCGTACTTGGCCTCTGCTGTTGCAAAAATCCTCTTTCTGAGCCACTTCTAAAAGACTGGCCTGAAAGTGTTAGAGATGACCCCTCTTCCTCATCCTCATCCTGGGCCACATCCTCTTCCATCATCGCCCTAAGTGTTTTCTCAAGGAGACATAGAAGTGGTATTGTAACGCTGATAACGGCATCATCGCCACTGGCCATGTTGGTGGAGGACTTGAAATAGCGCGACAGGGCACACAGGTCTCGCATGGAGGCCCAGTCATTGGTGGTGAAGTGGTGCTGTTCCGCAGTGCGACTCACCCGTGCGTGCTGCAGCTGAAACTCCACTATGGCCTGCTGCTGCTCGCACAGTCTCTCCAGCATGTGCAAGGTAGAGTTCCACCTGGTGGGCATGTCGCATATGAGGCGGTGAGCGGGAAGGCCGAAGTTACGCTGTAGAGCAGACAGCCGAGCGACGGCAGGATGAGAACGCCGGAAGCGCGCACAGACGGCCCGCACTTTATGCAGCAGCTCTGACATGTCGGGGAAGTTGTGAATGAATTTCTGCACCACCAAATTCAGCACATGCGCCAGGCAAGGGATGTGCGTCAAACCGGCTAGTTCCAGAGCTGCAACGAGATTTTGCCCATTATCGCACACCACCAGGCCAAGCTTGAGGCTCACTGGCAGCAACCACTCGTCGCTCTGTTGTTCTATACCCCGCCACAACTCCTGCGCGGTGTGGGGCCTGTCCCCCAAACACATCAGTTTCAGAACGGCCTGCTGACGTTTACCCCTGGCTGTACTGAAGTTGGTGGTGAAGGTCTGTCGCTGACCGGATGAGGAGGTGGTAGAAGAGGAGGAGGAAGCCGAGTAGGAAGAGGAGGCAAAGAATGATGCCATGCGATCCTTGGCAGCGGAAGGACGTGCGCCAAACAGCTCTCTGCCTGGGGCCCAGCCGCCACTACATTTACCCAGTGTGCAGTTAGGGAGATATAGCGTGCTTACTGGTCCACGTATCTGTGGTTAGGTGGACCTTGCCACAGATGGCGTTGCGTAGTGCACACTTGATTTTATCTGATACTTGGTTGTGCAGGGAGGCCACGGCTCTCCTGGAGAAGTAGTGGCGGCTGGGAACGACGTACTGTGGGACAGCAAACGACATGAGCTGTTTGAAGCTGTCCGTCTCCACCAGCCTGAATGACAGCAATGCTGGTATTCAGGGCCAGGGATCGAGGGTGGCTAGGTGGGAATTTATGCTTTCTCTCGAAGGTTTGTGAGATGGAGAGCTGAACGCTTCCATGTGACATGGTAGAGATGCTTGGTGATGGAGGTGGTGTTGTTGATGGCGCATCCTCTGTTTGCTGGGCGTCAGGTGCCAACGTTCCTCCAGAGGTGGAGGAAGAGGCCGAGGCAGCAGCAGAAGAGGGAGCAGGATGGGCCTGAGCTCTTTCTTGGTTTTGAAGGTGCTTACTCCACTGCAGCCCATGTCTCGCATGTAGATGCCTGGTCATGCAGGTTGTGCTAATGTTCAGAACGTTAATGCCTCGCTTCAGGCTCTGATGGCACAGCGTGCAAACCACTCGGGTCTTGTCATCAGCACATTGTGTGAAGAAGTGCCATGCCAGGGAACTCCTTGAAGCTGCCTTTGGTGTGCTCGGTCCCTGGTGACGGTGGCCAGTAGCAGGCGAACTGTTTTGGCGACGGCTGCTCTGCTTTTGCACCCTGCTCCCTCTTTTGCTATGCTGTTGGCTCGGTCTCACCACTGCCTCTTGCTTCGCTCAGATAGGTTCCCCGATATGCACAGGGGTGATGTGACAGACTGATGGGCATGGGTTTCAGGCGCCACCTGTGCGCTTTCTGCAGAAGACTGGGTGGGAGATAATGTGAACGTGCTGGATCCACTGTCGGCCACCCATTTGACTAGCGCCTGTACTTGCTCAGGCCTTACCATCCTTAGAACGGCATTAGGCCCGACCAAATATCGCTGTAGATTCTGGCGGCTACTGGGACCTGAGGTAGTAGGTTCAGTAGGATGTGTAGCTGTAGCAGAACGGCAACGTCCTCTCCCTGCACCAGAGGCTCCACCAACACCACCACCACGACCAAGACCGCGTCCCTTATTAGATGTTTGCCTCATAGTTAGCATTCACCAAGCAAAGTAAAAAGTGGTTAAGTCTGTTAAAAATAATTTACCGCCAATAATAACCTCATGTAGGGTATTGCACTCAATATTTTTTTTTTTACTCTATATGACAGCCGTATTTCTGGCCTAAATGTGACACTCACTTATGCACGTCTAATCCCAAATGTGCAGTATATCAGAGGGTTTTTTCACTCAGTAACCAATAAGCCGTATTTCTGGCCTAAATTTTACACTCACTTATGCACGTCTAATCCTAGATGTGCACTATATGAAACTGATGTTTTTTTTTTCACCCCAGTAAGCAAAAAGCAGTATTTCTGGCCTAAATGTGACACTCACTTATGCACATCTAATCCTAGATGTGCACTATATGAAACAGATGTTTTTTCTTCACCCCAGTAAGCAAAAAGCCGTATTTCTGGCATAAATGTGACACTCACTTATGCACGTCTAATCCTAGATGTGCACTATATGAAACAGATGGGTTTTTTTTCACCCCAGTATGCCCCAGTATGAGAAAGCCGTATTTGTGGCCTAAATTTCACAGTCACTTATGCATGTTTAATCTCAGATGTACAGTATATCAGAGGGATTTTTCACCCCAGTAAGCAAAAAGCTGTATTTCTGGCCGAAATGTGACACTCACTTATGCACGTCTAATCCCAAATGTGCAGTATATCAGAGGGTTTTTTCACCCAGTAACGAATAAGCCGTATTTCTGGCCTAAATGTTACACTCACTTATGCACGTCTAATCCTAGATGTGCACTATATGAAACTGATGTTTTTTTTTTCACCCCAGTAAGCAAAAAGCAGTATTTCTGGCCTATATGTGACACTCACTTGTACACGTCTAATCCTAGATGTGCACTATATGAAACAGATGTTTTTTCTGTATTTCTGGCCTAAATGTGACATTTACTTATGCATGACTAATCCTAGATGTGCACTATATGAAACAGATGTTTTTTTTTTCACCCCAGTAAGCAAAAAGCTGTATTTCTGGCTAAATGTGACACATACTTATGCACGTCTAATCCTAGATGTGCACTATATGAAAAAAAGTATTTTTTTTAACCACAGTAAGCAAAAAGCTGTATTTCTGGACTTGCAGACATGCAGATATCCTGTGCTGGTGCACTATCGTTGCATAAAATGGCTGACGATTATGTATTGATATTGACAAACTGAAGTAAAAAAAGTTCGTTTTCAGCAGTAGCTGTCTCAGGGCAGGCCAAAAAAAATTGTGCACTGCACCCACAAAACACATTTGCTGTAGATCGCTGAGTAAAAAAGCAGTTCTTCATAAGATTTCTCCCTGATCTCTCCCTCACAGCAGCTGCAGCCTCTCCCTACACTAATCCGAGCAGAGTGACGGGTGGCGCTACGTGACTCCAGCTTAAAAAGAGGCTGGGTCACATGCTGCAGTTGGCCAATCACAGCCATGCCAATAGTAGACATGGCTGTGATGGCCTTTTGGGGCAAGCAGTATGACGCTTGTTGATTGGCTGCTGTGCAGCCTTTCAAAAAGCGCCAAGAAAGCGCTAAATGTTCGGGTTCGGGTCCGGGTGCCGAAAAACCTTTACAGTTCGGGTTCGCTTAACTCTATCCACCACTGATTACGTGCACCACCACTGTCATACCCTATATTCTCAATGTCATTCTTTAATATAAATTCACAATGTGACATTAGCGGAGTTTTTTTTCTTTTTGGAAGAATTTCATCAACTATTACAGCTTCTAATGAGTTTTTATCCAGCACCAACCCAAGGGTGTCTGTGAACTCATTGGAAAAAACTCACAATAAAATTATAGCTACGGTCCAACCTACGACCAACATTATTTTCTGAAGATCCAGATTTTTGTCTTCAATTTGAAAATATATTGAATAAGTCATCATTTGACATTATTTAACTCACTCTTGAACGTGGCAATAAACCAAAGAATAAACCAAAGAAGAAATTAATACACTGGAACAGAGTCTTTTCCATGAATTGTCTCCAAAAGAAGCTTCAATCAGAAATAACAACTCACAAAAAAAAAATTCAGGTGAAACCTTGAAGATCGCAAGAGATCTAAGTTTCAGCGAGACGTACAAGATTACGCAACCAATTAAGTGTACCGTACTGTATCTCAGAACTACTCGACATCAGGACTAGTAACCACAAGAATATCCGGCTCTTCTAGTGCCAGTGGTGAAGTAGGTTTTTTAGACAGAGATTCCATGAGAACCAGAAGAAGAGGTCGCCAAGGGGGGCGGGAAAGAAACACAAGAGGAAGAGGACAAAGCTACTAGAAATGGCCAAGCGGTCGTTTTGCTGCAAACTTTGCTCGTTCGCGGTTCGCCGAACAGGCGAACATATGGCGATGTCCGCCGGTGCCATATTCTTTGAATTGTGCAGAACTTTGACCCATGACACATCCATCAGGTGGGACAGAACAGCCAATTGAGACGGTTCAGCACATGGACACACCCCCTACCCTATAAATAAACCCGATCTGGCAGGCATTTTACATTCTGTTTTTGCCAGTGTAGGGAAAGGTTGCTGTGTGAAGCACGGAACAGACTATTAGGGACACAATACGCTAGCTAATAGGGCCACAAAAGTCCCCCCCAAAAAATGATTGAGGGGTGTGATATACCTATAATATACAGTGGAAATAAAAAGTCTACACACCCCTGTTAAAATGTCAGGTTTCTGTGATGTAAAAAAATAAGACAAAGATAAATCATTTCAGAACTTTTTCCACATTTAATGTGACCTATAAACTGTACAACTCAATTGAAAAACAAACTGAAATCTTTTAGGTAGAGTGAAGAAAAAGTATAAAAATAAAATAATATGGTTGCATAAGTATGCACACCCTTAAACTAATACTTTGTTGAAGCACCTTTTGATTTTATTACAGCACTCAGTCTTTTTGGGTATGAGTCTATCAGCATTGCACATTTTGATTTGGCAAGATTTGCCCACTCTTCTTTGCAAAAACACTCCAAATCTGTCAGATTGCGAGGGCATCTCCTGTGCACAGCCCTCTTCAGATCACCCCACAGATTTTCAATCGGATTCAGGTCTGGGCTATGGCTGGGCCATTCCAAAACTTTAATCTTCTTTTGGTGAAGCCATTCCTTTGTTGATTTGGATGTATGCTTTGGGTCATTGTCATGCTAAAAGATGAAGTTCTCTTCATGTTCAGCTTTCTAGCAGAAGCCTGAAGGTTTTGTGCCAATATTGACGGGTGTTTGGAACTGTTCATAATTTCCTCTAGCTTAACTAAGGCCCCAGTTCCAGCTGAAGAAAAACAGCACCAAAGCATGATGCTGCCACCACCATGCTTCACTGAGGGTATGGTGTTCTTTTGGTGATGTGCAGTGTTGTTTTTGCGCCAAACATATCTTTTGGAATTATTGCCAAAAAGTTCAACCTTGGTTTCATCAGATCATAACACCTTTTCCCACATGCTTTTGGGAGACTTAAGATGTGTTTTTGCAAAATGTAGCCTGGCTTGGATGTTTTTCTTTGTAAGAAAAGGCTTTTGTCTTGCCACTCTACCCCATAGCCCAGACATATGAAGAATACGGGAGATTGTTGTCACATGTACCACACAGCCAGTACTTGCCAGATATTCCTGCAGCTCCTTTAATGTTGCTATAGGCATCTTGGTAGCCTCCCAGACCAGTTTTCTTCTCGTCTTTTCATCAATTTTGGAGGAACGTCCAGTTCTTGGTAATGTTACTGTTGTGCCATATTATCTCCACTTGATGATTACTGTCTTCACTGTGTTCCATGGTATATCTAATGCCTTGGACATTCTTTTGTACCCTTCTGCTGACTGATACCTTTTAACAATGAGATCCATATTATGCTTTGGAAGCTCTCTGTGGACCATAGCTTTTGCTGTGGGATGCGACTAAGAAAATTTCAAGAAAGACCAACTAGAGCAGCTGACCTTTACTTGGGGTTAAGCAAAGGCACTTTAAATGATGGAAGGTGTATGCTGACTCCTATTTAACATGATTTTGAATGTGATTGATTTATTCTAAACACAGCTACATCCCCAGTTATAAGAGGATGTGCACACTTATGCAACCACATTATTTTTGTTTTCTTCCCTCCACCTAAAAGATTTCAGTTTCTTTTTTCAATTGAGTGGTACAGTTTATAGGTCAAATTAAAGGTGGAAAAAGTTCTGAAATTATTTATCGTTGTCTCATTTTTTTACAGTACAGAAACCTGACATTTTAACAGGGGTGTGTAGACTTTTATATCCACTGTACCTTCTTACATAGAAAGTATATTATAGTGCATTTGTATTGTACAGCAGTTGTGTGGGGTTCTGCAGAGATTCTGCAGCTAGATAGAGGGACAAACCCCATTGTAATAACTAATTGCAACTGGTGTTATATACCTGTTTGCCCCGGAAAAAAAAAATCTGATTGAGGGGTGTGATATACCTATAATATACCTTCTAAAATGGAAAGTATATTATAGTGCATTTGTATTCTGCAGCAGTTGTGTGCGGTGTTGCTGAGATACCGCAGCTAGATAGAGGGACAAACGCTATTGGAATTAGTAATTGCAACTGGTGTGATATACCTGTTGCCCCCCCAAAAAAAAGCTGATAGAGGGGTGTGATATACCTATAATATACCTTCTAACATAGAAAGTATATTATAGTGCATTTGTATTGTGCAGCAGTTGTGTGCTGTTCTCCTGAGATACCTTAGCTATATAGAGGAACAAACGCTATTCGAATAACTAATTGCAACTGGTGTGATATACCTGTTGCCCCCCAAAAACTGATTAAGGGGTGCGATATACCTGCTTCCACAAAATACTGATCGAGGGATGTGATACAACAACTTCCGCAAAATATCAATTGAGTGGTGCGATACACCGGCTTCCACCAAATATAGATTGAGGCCTGCGATACACCAGATAGCACCAAATATTGATTAAGAGGTTTGATATACCAGCTTCCAGCAAATACTCATTATTGGGTTCTATATAACTGTTTCCACAAAATACTGATACAGGGTATTAATATACCGACTTCCACCAAATATAGATTGAGGGCTGCGATACACCGACTTCCACCAAATATTGATTAAGGGGTTTGATTTACTGGCTTCCAGCAAATACTCATTATTGGTTTCTATATACCTGTTTCCACAAAATACTGATAGAGGGTATTGATATACCAGCTTTCACCAAATATTGATTAAGGGGTTTGATTTACCGGCTTCCAGAAAATACTCATTATTGGCTTCTATATAAATGTTTCCACAAAATACTGTTAGAAGGGATTGATATACAGGCTGTCAAAAAATATTGATTGATGCCGGCGATACACCAGCTTCCACAAAATATTGATTAAGGGGTTTGATTTACCAGCTTCCAGCAAATACTCATTATTGGGTTCTATATACCTGTTTCAACAAAATACTGATAGAGGAAAAAGATATCCATCAAAATGAAAATAAATAAAATTTTTAAAGATAAGTAAAAAGCATACATGTGGTAGGCAATAACAAGTGCTCGGCGGCACCAAATCAGGTGCTCGGTGGCACCAAATCAGAAACCAAATGTCCTACCAAAATCCGGGGGGTTCCAGTGCACAGCCATGAATCCCAGAGGGAAAGCAAAAAACCTCTATCCCTGGGCTAGATGATGTGGTATTGAAGGACAGGGTGGGCAAAGAACTGTCCCTGATATTGCCCTAAAGGGGGGTGCTATTCTGGCCCTGATAGCATAACCACAGACCACCCGCCCTGATAAGAGCGACCCCGTCCGGAACCTTACCCTATATAAAATGGCCCTAGTAAGCCCCTAGGCCACTGACTTCCAAGTGATCACTATATAGATCTATGTGTTTTTCACTTATTATAAAAGTATATTATAAGTATATCGCACCCCTCTGTGTATCACATCTATCAATAGCACACCTATACCAGTCCTTAAAAAAACTTTTGTGGCCCTATTCACTGGCAAAACACTGAATGTAAAATGGCGACCAGATCAGGTTTATTTATAAGGTAAGAGGTATGTCCATGTGCTGAAACGTCTCAATTGGCTTTCCTGTACCACCTGATGGATGTGTCATGGGTTAAAGTTCTTCACAATGTAAAAGAATATGGCGGGCGTGAATATCTCCATATGTTCAGATGTTCGGCGAATCGCGAACACGCAAAGTTCGACGCGAAACGACCGCCGGGCGAACTGCAAGGCCACCTCTAGCTGTCATCACTCACATAAGTCATGGTAAGCCCAACACTCACTTAGGGACGACCGCCTTAAGAAGGTCCCTGGCCTTCCATCACCGAGCCCAGTGGGAGCAACACCGTCAGAACCAACAAAGCCACACTCCCGACGCTCCACGTCCTGCCTCTTCTCCTTCTCCTCTCTCCTCCCATTTGTCCTCCACTCCACCTTCCATCGTGCCATCGTCGTGTTCATCTGGCAAAAGGCAGGCTTCCGTTGCCCAAATGTTCGAACGTAAAAAATTGATGACTCCGGATAA
This sequence comes from Bufo bufo, assembly GCF_905171765.1. Classification (NCBI taxonomy): domain Eukaryota; kingdom Metazoa; phylum Chordata; class Amphibia; order Anura; family Bufonidae; genus Bufo; species Bufo bufo. Next base: position 586,498,028 of record NC_053389.1, on the reverse strand, counting down.
CCCTTGAACGTAAAAAATTGATGACTCCGGATAATCCTCTTGCCCCACACCTGACCGCTGGCTTGTCAGAACTGCTAGCACGCCAACTACTGCCATATAAACTGGTAAGCCTGAGGCTTTCAGAAAATTTGTGGCCACTGGCACACTGCAATAGAAGGTTTCCAGAGGGAAATATTTCTCCCAAAAGGGCTATATGACCATGTTCAGCGGCAAGTGAATGTATCTCTGGCACACAGTGTCAGTGCCAAGATGCATCTGACCACAGACCCGTGGTCAAGCAAACACGGCATGGAAGGTACATAAATTTTACTGCCCACTAGGTGAACCTTCTGTCGGCTGTCAATTATGCAACCTGTGACACCTGTGTGGATTTGGTGTTGCTGCCACGGATTGCATGCAGGCCTGCCTCTTATTCTCCATCCTCCATCTCCTCCTCAGCTGATTCCTCCTTTTCCACTGCTACCAACTCTTCCACTGCACCCCCCCAGCTCCCCAGAACCTATTCGACGTGCCAGGTGAGGCATTGCCTGGCTGTGCTGCGGGTGTTGTGCCTGGAAGCCAAGAGCCAGACCGGTCTTTTGACAGTTGGTGAAGTGGTGTGCAACAACGGTGCCAATCTGCTGAGCACGCTGAAACAGGGCAAAATGACACATGTGCCGTGCATGGCACACATACTAAATTTAGCCATGCAGCAATTTGTTGCCAAATACTCTGGGGTCCAGGACGTCTTGCGGCATGCCAGGACAATCTCTGCCCATTTTAGAAGATCTTACACTGCCATAGCTCGCCTTGCTGACGTTAAGCAGCGACACCACTTGCCTGTAAGACGTATGATTTGTGACTGCCCGACGCGCTGGAACTCCACCTTGTATATGTTTGATAGGCAGCTCCAGCAGAAACGTGCCATTAATGACTACCTGTACGAACTCTGTGGCAGGAAAGGTTCTGGGAAGCTTGGTTTTTTTTTACCGCGCCAATGGCTGCTCGTGCGCGATGCATGCAGACTTCTGCGGCCATTTGATGAGATCACCAAAATGGTCAGTCGCATCCAGGGTGACATCAGTGACATCGTACCTTACGCCTTCTTTCTGGAGCGTGCATTGCGTCGTGTCATTGATCAAGCCATCGAGGAGCAAGAGCAGGAAGATGAGGAAGTCGCAGTGCTGAATGAATTCTCAAAGGGACTACTCCATCTGAGACGTCAGCAGGAGTCTGAAGAGTAGTCAGAGGAGGATGGTGGCTGGGGGAAGGAGGAGGAGGAGCAAGAAGAGCATACTTTAAACTTTTCTGGGTTCCGTGGTTTTGTCCGTGGCTGGGGGTAGGAGACCGAGCAAGACATTCTCCTGGGCGATGAGCAGGAGCCAGACCACTCCACTGTTTCCAATTTAGTGCAAATGGGGGCCTTCATGCTCCAGTGTTTGAAGATGGCCCGACATATAAAAAGCATAAAGGGCAAGGACCTGTACTGGGTGTCAACGTACAGCACATGCAAGAAGAGGGCGGTTTGAAGATGCATTGGTGACTTCGGATATGAGATAATTTTTGCAGCCAACCCATCGACAGCCGCCCTCCGGATCCAGCCTCAGGGAATGCCTAGACCGACAGGTGTCTGACTACATCGGGTTAACGGCCGATGTGGATGCTCTGAGAAGCGAGGAACCCCTTGACTACTGGGTGTGCAGGCTTGACCATTGGTCAGAGCTGGCCCAATTTTCTATGGAACTCTTGGTTTGACCCTTTGTCAAGTGTCCTGTCTGAAAGGACGTTCAGTGCAGCAGGGGGGATAGTGACCGATAAACACACATGACAGTGTGGACTACCTCACATTTCTAAAAATGAATGCGGCATGGATCTTGGAGGAATTCAACACCTGTGACGACCACGTTTAATTGAAATTCCTCATGCCAGCCAACACATATCCGCCATGACCCATAACGAAGAATGATCCCTGTCTTATATAAATATAGTGGCATAACAGGCCTTTGTTTGGGGCCATTGACCGTCTAATATACCTGCAGCCACATTATCACTTGATGTTTTCTGTACGGTGAATGCATAATATTTGGAGCCTGTACTCCACTGGCCTGCATTAAAATTTATATCCAATGACCGTCTAATATACCTCCAGCCACATAATTACTTCATGTTTTCTGTCCCTTGAATGCCTAATGTTTTGGGCCTGTACTCCCATGGTCTAAAATAAAAAAATTCTAGGCTTCAGCAGGGCACATTTTTGAGAGTTTCCCTTTAAGGCCCATAAAAATGGCTCCTGATTAAAGTATATATTTATTGTGGGAATTTTTGCCATTGATCCCCCTCTGGTATGTCACTGTCAGGGATCGAACCTGGAGACTCCGGTATCCTAGGCTGTAGCCTTGCTCACTAGACCACAGAGCTTCCTAGACAGATACTGTTACTTTTTTGAACCACCTCCTTGACCTGAATTTTCCTGCTTTTGGTTTGACCAATCAGATCTGTGTACGCCCTATTTAAGGAAGACCATGTCACTTCCTCCCTTGCCAGATTATAGAGCTATCTCAGCCGTAGTCTTGCTTCAGACTCTCAGTATTTGTCTGCTAACCTGCTTGTGTACCAAACTCTGCCTCCATTGACTACTCTCCTGCCTCATCCTGAATCCTTGTACCTGCCATCTCGTGTACCAAACTCTGCCTCCATTGACTTCTCTCCAGCCTCATTCTGAATCCTTGTGCCTGCCATCCCGTGTACCGACCCAGGACTGCCTGACTACTCTCTTGCCTTCCTTGTTCTTCGGCACTCATCTCCCACGTGGACCTAGCAGGTCCATTGAGCCACCGCCATTCCTGCATATAGGGATCATTCATCCATTCCGTTTCCGTGCTCCTCTGTTCCTGTGTTGCTGCCATTGGACTCCTTACCATCTTTGAGTAACCTCTACAAGCAATTGTGCAGGTAACCATAACAGAATAATCTGGCCACAAAAATGGAGTCCGAGGTGACGCTCCTTTAAAAACAAGTTATAGAGCTACAAGAATTCGGAACCACTTATCAGGAAAAGTTTTCCCAGTTACAAAGTGTGGTACAAGATCAACAAGGGGAAATAATCGCCCTACAGAGACAACTCCTGGAGGGGCAGGCCCCAGCTGGAGATACAGGCATGCCGCTCCCAGCAAGGTTTAATGGAGATCGACGCCAATTCCGAGGTTTTTTTAACCAATGTTGAATCTATTTCGAAATGAATCCAGATCGGTTCACTACTGGAAAAATGAAGGTATTGTTCATCATCAATCTTCTGTCTGATGAGGCTCTCGCATGGGCATCTCCTTATGTGGAGACCGACAGCAGCCTTCTGCAGGATCTGGAGACCTTCATCTCCGCCATAAGTCAGGTGTTTGATGATCCTAATCGTTGTGCTACTGCGGAACTAAAACTACATAATCTACGCCAAGGAAACCGTTCAGTGGCCGTCTACACAGCCGAATTCCACCGCTGGGTGCTCGACACCACCTGGAATCATGCCGCCCAAAAGAGTCAGTTCCGGCGGGAGTTGTCTGAACAAATAAAAAGATGAACTTGCTAAGACAGATATTCCAGAAGACTTTGAAGACTTCATTCAACTTTGTATCAGAGTCGAACAGAGACTAAAAGGAGAAGGGAGAAAGCATGGGCACAGGAAAACCGACCCACCTATTTTTTAAGACCATCGGCTCCCGTAATCCTGAGCCTGCACCGGAACCTATGCAAATCCATGCATTACGGAGATCCATAACTGTAACGGAAAAGGAAAGACGCATCTTAGAAGATCTTTGTCTCTACTGCGGAAAACCGGGACATTATGCTATCGACTGCCCTAGAAGGGTCCGTAGAATAAACGCGGTCAGAGAGATAGAAGAACAATTGGAATCAGAAATTCCATACTCCATACACTCTGAAATAAACTCTATTTCCCCTATTGCTTGGAAGAAAGATCAAACTACTATCACAGAGTCTCATTTCATGGTACCCATTCAGATATTCACCTCTGAACTCGAAATCTCCTGCTCTGCTATGCTGGACTCTGGGGCCGGGAGAAATTTTATGGACTTAACATTTGCACATAAAAACCATATCCCACTATTAAAGAGAACAACACCACTGGATATGGAGACTGTGGAGGGCTCACCTCTTTCCTCAGGTCCAGTTACGCAAGAAACGGTAAAGCTCCAAATACGCATCAACATGGATCACCTTGAGGACATCCATTTTTCTTTGATCTCTTCACCCAAATTTCCCATAATCTTGGGGATCCCATGGTTGGCGATTCATAATCCATCCATTGACCGGGAAAATCATGTACTACACTTCCCGTCAAAATTCTGTCAGTGTAATTGCCTGCAAGACTTCGGCTCCAGCGATCCCTCTGGTTCCGGAACAGTCTACAAGTGAGTTATTACCTCTGCCATACAAGAATTTTCAGGATGTTGGCGACAAGAAAAATGTCACGAGTTGGGGGTCCAAGGAGAGACCACCGCGTCGTCAAGCAATAAACGAAAATCAGGTACAGACACATAAGAGTTTATTGCACAGACAAAAACATGAAAAGCAGCACAGATAACACATGAGCTCTATGTACCGTCAGCACAGTGGGAGAAAACCCCCACTGCGCCACTGTCTAGTAATACTCCAGAGGGGCGTAACTAAGCAACTCCTGGTTTTCACTAGAGCCCTAGATGGTAGGGTTAGACTTTGCCGCAGGAAGTTGCCAGGGTCCACTCTGGAGCGTGAACTAGACAGTGACAGCAGGAGTGAATGGACAACAGGTACCAGAAGGTACCGACGGCACATAGGCAAACATAACAGACAGGTAAATACAAAACAGGGCAAATAATAACACAAGCAGGAGTTCATGCAAGGGAGCAGGAGTGACAATGAGCAGAGAAGGACTTGCTCCACCAGTAGTAAACTGCTTGGCCTTGTCATGCCACTCTGCTACAAAGGCTTGCAGAACACAGACATCAGAATAAACACAAAGTAACTAAAACATAACTGGTAGAACAGATAACAGAAAGACAGGAAAGAAGACATCAATGAACAAGTAGGGAAACTCACAGAGCACAGACAGACAGACACAGATCCCATGGGTCAGCAGCATGGGAGAGAAAGTACAAACCAGGAGCAGGACAGGACAAGACAACACACACCAGGAGAGCTGACACAGAACTGAGGAAACCTCAGCCTTAGGGCTCATTCAGACGGCCGTATGCTGTCCGCAAAAATACTTATTGCTATCCGTTTTTTTGCGGATCCGCAAAAAAAATGAAACATGTCCTATACTTGTCCGTGAAAATCAGGACATGGCCCCATTGAAGTCTATGGGTCTGCAAAAATACTGAATGCTATCCATTTTTTTGCAGATCCGTTTTTTTGCGGATCCGCAAAAAAACGGATAGCATTCAGTATTTTTGCGGACAGCATACGGCCGTCTGAATGAGCCCTTATATACAGGTTCCATGGGTGCAGCAGAGAGACCACACCCATGGAGCAGACAGAGGATTAACTCCTAATAGGAACACAGGGGAGTTAACCCATAAAGAACCACAAATGACACACAGGAACAGAACTTCAGCGAGGAGCGCCGAACAAGCAAGAACGGAGGGTCACAGCCAGAGATAGTGGCTGTGACACTCCCACCCCTCAAAGCCCCCCCCTCTCCTCCCAAACAGAAAGGGGAAGAAGTAGGGGGACAACAAACCAAACAGAACCAGGCAAGGGGACAGAAATCAAAGGGGTGACGAGGTACAAGGGCAGGAACACACACGACGACCGCAACCAGCCCAACCCCTGAAAACCAGCCTACACGGAAGGTCCGCAGCCAGTACGCCAGGGGAAGAAAGCTAGCCAACACGGCATACACGTCAAGTGAACCGCACCAAGAAGTTACCTCCCCCTCCACTCTCCCTCTGGAGAACGACATGTCTGCCAAGAACTAATTGGCCAGACATGCAGACACCCCCTTCCGGAGGATTGGGACCAGGAACAGGAACCAGATAGGAAATGAAAATCAGAATCAAAGGGGTACAGAGGTACACAAGCAGAACACATAAGACGACCGCAGCCAACACGCAGCCCCTAGAAACCAGCCTACACGGTAAACGCAGCCAGTACGCCAAGAGGAATGCAGCCAGCCTACACGGCCACAAAAGTCATGGTGAACTGCAATGTGCTAACACCTCCCCCTCCACTCTCCCTCCGGAGAATGGCATGTCTGCCAAGAACTAATTGGTCAGACATGCTGACACCCCCTTCCGGAGGCCCAGGACCAGAAGCAGATGCCTGCACCGATAACGGAAAACACGGCCGTAGGCAGAACTGCAAACAAAAAGGTTACACCGGACGTCGCCCCTGGCAACCAGCATACACGGAAAACACCGCAGCCAGTACACCAAGGCAACCAAATCCGATACCTAAAGGCAGCATAGAGAGGGAAATACAGAATGCACAGACACACACATTACAGATAAGCAGAAAACAGAACAAAAAAAACTCTGTGAAAGTTCACTTGTTCATTTTGTCACGAGTTGGGGGTCCAAGGAGAGACCACCGCGTCGTCAAGCAATAAACGAAAATCAGGTACAGACACATAAGAGTTTATTGCACAGACAAAAACATGAAAAGCAGCACAGATAACACATGAGCTCTATGTACCGTCAGCACAGTGGGAGAAAACCCCCACTGCGCCACTGTCTAGTAATACTCCAGAGGGGCGTAACTAAGCAACTCCTGGTTTTCACTAGAGCCCTAGATGGTAGGGTTAGACTTTGCCGCAGGAAGTTGCCAGGGTCCACTCTGGAGCGTGAACTAGACAGTGACAGCAGGAGTGAATGGACAACAGGTACCAGAAGGTACCGACGGCACATAGGCAAACATAACAGACAGGTAAATACAAAACAGGGCAAATAATAACACAAGCAGGATTTCATGCAAGGGAGCAGGAGTGACAATGAGCAGAGAAGGACTTGCTCCACCAGTAGTAAACTGCTTGGCCTTGTCATGCCACTCTGCTACAAAGGCTTGCAGAACACAGACATCAGAATAAACACAAAGTAACTAAAACATAACTGGTAGAACAGATAACAGAAAGACAGGAAAGAAGACATCAATGAACAAGTAGGGAAACTCACAGAGCACAGACAGACAGACACAGATCCCATGGGTCAGCAGCATGGGAGAGAAAGTACAAACCAGGAGCAGGACAGGACAAGACAACACACACCAGGAGAGCTGACACAGAACTGAGGAAACCTCAGCCTTAGGGCTCATTCAGACGGCCGTATGCTGTCCGCAAAAATACTTATTGCTATCCGTTTTTTTGCGGATCCGCAAAAAAAATGAAACATGTCCTATACTTGTCCGTGAAAATCAGGACATGGCCCCATTGAAGTCTATGGGTCTGCAAAAATACTGAATGCTATCCGTTTTTTTGCAGATCCGTTTTTTTGCGGATCCGCAAAAAAACGGATAGCATTCAGTATTTTTGCGGACAGCATACGGCCGTCTGAATGAGCCCTTATATACAGGTTCCATGGGTGCAGCAGAGAGACCACACCCATGGAGCAGACAGAGGATTAACTCCTAATAGGAACACAGGGGAGTTAACCCATAAAGAACCACAAATGACACACAGGAACAGAACTTCAGCGAGGAGCGCCGAACAAGCAAGAACGGAGGGTCACAGCCAGAGATAGTGGCTGTGACACTCCCACCCCTCAAAGCCCCCCCCCCTCTCCTCCCAAACAGAAAGGGGAAGAAGTAGGGGGACAACAAACCAAACAGAACCAGGCAAGGGGACAGAAATCAAAGGGGTGACGAGGTACAAGGGCAGGAACACACACGACGACCGCAACCAGCCCAACCCCTGAAAACCAGCCTACACGGAAGGTCCGCAGCCAGTACGCCAGGGGAAGAAAGCTAGCCAACACGGCATACACGTCAAGTGAACCGCACCAAGAAGTTACCTCCCCCTCCACTCTCCCTCTGGAGAACGACATGTCTGCCAAGAACTAATTGGCCAGACATGCAGACACCCCCTTCCGGAGGATTGGGACCAGGAACAGGAACCAGATAGGAAATGAAAATCAGAATCAAAGGGGTACAGAGGTACACAAGCAGAACACATAAGACGACCGCAGCCAACACGCAGCCCCTAGAAACCAGCCTACACGGTAAACGCAGCCAGTACGCCAAGAGGAATGCAGCCAGCCTACACGGCCACAAAAGTCATGGTGAACTGCAATGTGCTAACACCTCCCCCTCCACTCTCCCTCCGGAGAATGGCATGTCTGCCAAGAACTAATTGGTCAGACATGCTGACACCCCCTTCCGGAGGCCCAGGACCAGAAGCAGATGCCTGCACCGATAACGGAAAACACGGCCGTAGGCAGAACTGCAAACAAAAAGGTTACACCGGACGTCGCCCCTGGCAACCAGCATACACGGAAAACACCGCAGCCAGTACACCAAGGCAACCAAATCCGATACCTAAAGGCAGCATAGAGAGGGAAATACAGAATGCACAGACACACACATTACAGATAAGCAGAAAACAGAACAAAAAAAACTCTGTGAAAGTTCACTTGTTCATTTTGTCACGAGTTGGGGGTCCAAGGAGAGACCACCGCGTCGTCAAGCAATAAACGAAAATCAGTAGTAAACTGCTTGGCCTTGTCATGCCACTCTGCTACAAAGGCTTGCAGAACACAGACATCAGAATAAACACAAAGTAACTAAAACATAACTGGTAGAACAGATAACAGAAAGACAGGAAAGAAGACATCAATGAACAAGTAGGGAAACTCACAGAGCACAGACAGACAGACACAGATCCCATGGGTCAGCAGCATGGGAGAGAAAGTACAAACCAGGAGCAGGACAGGACAAGACAACACACACCAGGAGAGCTGACACAGAACTGAGGAAAACTCAGCCTTATATACAGGTTCCATGGGTGCAGCAGAGAGACCACACCCATGGAGCAGACAGAGGATTAACTCCTAATAGGAACACAGGGGAGTTAACCCATAAAGAACCACAAATGACACACAGGAACAGAACTTCAGCGAGGAGCGCCGAACAAGCAAGAACGGAAGGTCACAGCCAGAGATAGTGGCTGTGACAAAAAATGCAGATAAGCTTCCTCTTCACCATTCTTACGACTGTCCGATTGAACTATTACTGGGAGCTGAAATACAGTTTGGCTGCATTTATCCGATTTCTGATCCTGAATTGAAGGTTTTGAAAAAATATCTAAATGAAGATCTAAAAAAGGGGTTTATCCGACCCTCTACCTCTCCAGCTGGTGCTCCTTTTTTCTTTGTGGAAAAGAAAGATTCCTCTTTACACCCCTGTATAGACTACCGGAAACTTAATAGTATCACTGTAAAAAATCGGTATCCCCTTCCTTTAATATCTGAACGTATTCGTCTGGGTGAAGAATGGAAGACTGCTTTCCGAACTCGGTATGGACATTTCGAATACCTCGTTATGCCTTTTGGACTGTGTAATGCACCAGCTACATTTCAACACTTTGTTAACGATGTGTTCCGGGACATGTTGGATCAGTTCGTAATAATATACTTGGACGACATTCTAATTTTTTCTGAAAGTCTGGAGCAACATCGTATGGACGTCTGCAAGGTTCTACAGAGACTTCGAGAACTCTACTTTAAACTCGAGAAATGCGAATTTGAAAAAACAACTGTTCAGTTTTTGGGATACATCATTTCTCCGAAGGGTCTAGAGATGGACCCCAGCAAGATTAGAGCTGTAACGGAGTGGCCTACTCCCAGAAATGTAAAAGACATACAAAGATTAATCGGTTTTGCCAATTTCTACAGGAGATTCATCTGGAATTTCTCCAGGGTCATCAAACCAATCACACAACTCACAAAGAAAACCGTACACTTTACCTGGACTCCCGAGGCACAAGACCCATTTAGTCAACTAAAGACTCTGTTCACAGGCGCACCAATACTAATCCATCCAGATCCAGAACTACCAGTCACGGTAGAAGTGGATGCATCTGATTCAGCAATGGGGGCGGTTTTGTCACAACGTGCAGGAGATAAAGAGTTGCTTCATCCTTGTGCCTATTTTTCTCGCCAAATGTCCCCAGCCGAGAAAAATTACGACATCGGGAATAAGAAACTACTTGCAATCAAGGAAGCTTTCTCGGAATGGAGACACCTTTTGGAGGCGGCCACCATTCCCATAACCGTCTTGACTGATCTTAAGAACCTTGAGTTTCTGCATAACGCCAAAAGATTATCCTCCAGACAGGCCAGATGGAGCCTGTTCTTTTCTCGTTTTAACTTTATTATTACCTACCGTCCAGGTTCTAAGAACGGCAAAGCAGACGCGCTGTCCAGAATGTTCTCTGATTCCTCCCAAGAAAAAAGGAATCAAACCACGATCCTGCCTGAAAGAAACTTCTTGGGGGCCACCCATTCGGGGGATTTATGGAAAATAATTAAAGACGGATATCAGAGTGACTCTTTTCTTAGCCACCCCACTAGTGAGGTTAACCTTCACTTCAAGGATGGTTATTGGATCAAACCGGATCATCAACTATATGTTCCCGAAATAGCTCGACTTGAAGTCCTTAAACTGGCTCATGATTCCAAGTTGGCCGGTCACTTGGGCATAAAAAAAACTCAAGAACTGTTATCTCGTTTCTTCTGGTGGCCCAATTGTAAAGGGGATGTGAAGAGGTATGTTTCTTCATGTTTGACCTGTGCGCACTACAAGACGCCACGTTCTTCCCCTCTGGGATTATTACAACCACTTCCGGTTCCATCTCGCCCTTGGGGCTCAGTCTCTATGGACTTCGTGGTCGATTTTCCTCCTTCTCAAGGAATGAACACTATCCTTGTCGTCATAGACCGTCTTACCAAGATGGCACACTTCATCCCTTTCAAAGGACTACCATCTGCAAAACAGACAGCAGAACTCATGATCCGTGAAGTGTTCCAGCTACACGGGATTCCAGACAATGTGGTCTCTGATCGCGGGGTACAGTTCAAGTCCAAATTCTGGAAAAACTTCTGTTCTGCCCTTGGAATCAAAGTAAATTTGTCATCAGCTTTTCATCCACAATCTAATGGTCAAACTGAAAGAACTAATCAAACCCTCGAACAGTATCTACGCTGTTTTATTACCCATTTACAAGATGACTGGATGGAACATCTCTCCACTGCAGAATTTGCGTACAATAATTTGGAACACAGTTCGACTTCTTTCAGCCCGTCCAGGCCTCCATCCAGTCTTCATTCCCCATCTGCCTATCACCACGGCCCTCCCAGCAGTAACCGAACTTTAACTAATCTGCAAGACGTACGGGGAAAAATCATGGAGAATTTACATGAGGCCCAAAGACGCTCCAAACAAGCTGCGGACAAACACCGTAGACCAGCACCAGTTTTTCATATTGGGGACAAAGTGTGGCTGTCTACAAAAAATCCTGAGAATCCCTTCTCAAAAACTGGGTCAAAGATACATTGGACCATATCATATTTCGGCTCAAATTAATGATGTCACATTTTATCTCAAACTCCCGGATTCGCTCAAGATACATCCGGTGTTCCATTGTTCACTCTTCAAACCATTTGTTGAGAATACTTTCCCTAATCACTTTTTGCTTCCACCCCCGCCAGTCAGGGTGCATGGAGAAGAGGAGTTCATTGTTGAAAAGATCCTGGACTCTAGAATTTGTCGAAGTAAACTGCAGAATTTGATCCGTTGGAAGGGTTATGGTCCTGATGAGGACTCGTGGGAACCCAAGGAGAATGTACACACTCCCAGACTGGTCAGCGAGTTTCATCGGCAATACCCCGACAGGTCTATCTTGGAGATGCCCAGTCATCGTGGAGGAGGGGGAGTACTGTCAGGTATCGAACCGGGAGACTCGGGCGTCCTAGGCTGTAGCCTTGTTCACTAGACCACAGAGCTTCCTGGACAGTTTCTGTTACTTTTTTGAACCACCTCCTTGACCTGAATTTTCCTGCTTTTGGTTTGACCAATCAGATCTGTGTATGCCCTATTTAAGGAAGACCATGTCACTTCCTCCCTTGCCAGATTATTGAGCTATCTCAGCCGTAGTCTTGCTTCAGCCTCTCAGTATTTGTCTGCTAACCTGCTCGTGTACCGAACTCTGCCTCCATTGACTACTCTCCTGCCTCATCCTGAATCCTTGTACCTGCCATCTCGTGTACCGAACTCTGCCTCCATTGACTACTCTCCAGCCTCATCATGAATCCTTGTACCTGCCATCCCGTGTACCGACCCAGGACTGCCTGACTACTCTCTTGCCTTCCTCTTTCTTCAGCACTCATCTACCACGTGGACCTTATTGGGTCCATTGAGCCACTGTCATTCCTGCATATCGGGATCATTCATTCATTCCGTTTCCGTGCTCCTCTGTTCCTGTGTCGCTGCCATTGGACTCCTTCCCCTCTTCCAGTAACCTCTACAAGCAATTGTGCAGGTAACCATAACAGTCACTGTCCATGTTGTGGGATGATTTGTGCACTTCTAGTAAGTATTTGGTGGCTGCAAATATGACCTGAAGGTTTTTCAGTGAATAAGGGCCCGCCGCGAACTTGCGGTTCGTGAATATTTGATTTAGTTCGTCCCGGCCGATGTTCGTCCATCAATAAAAGCTACTATTAACAATCGAGAGACCCCATCAGGACCAGATCCATCAACAGAAATCAGCCATGAATAGCAACGAAAACCAAGATGACACTGACAACCTTGTAATTAATCTATCTAATAAATCCCTGACGAATGACGAAATGTCGGCATTGAACCTGGGTTTAGGATTCATACCAACCAATTTCACCAACCCTTATCTTCTAGATAAAGAAATGTCTAGATTCTTTAGATCAATCAGACTACGAGCAAATATTGAAATTGAAAGACCTACCTGGACCACCGGGAATAAAAATATTCCCTCTCCCTTCCAGGATCGTATCAAAAGCTGCAAACCCCCAAGCAACTTTATACCTCCGAAAAAATATGACGTGGAGTCTTTCATCCCTCCGGTACAAAGAGACCATAAGACCTTAGAAAAGAAGGGATTCACTAAGAAGGTAAGACACAACATGTCTAAAGGACAATCATATGCTCTCACGAACTTAAGTATTGCAATACCTATTTACCCATAGACTGTGACCCTACCAGGGAATTTTCAAGGGAATTGTCGGTGATTATTGATAAAGCTCTTAATGATGGTGTAATCAAAAGTAGCTGATTACCTCACCCCGAAACACCCACGCACCCCAGTAATATATACATTACCCAAAGTTCATAAAAACCGTGAACACCCCCCAGGGAGACCTGTAGTCTCGGGTTGTGACTGACTCCATATTCCAACCAGCTACCAAGATGTTAGACTGCCTTTTAAGGCCTTATGCTCAGAAAGTTAAATCCTTTATTCAGGATGCCACAGATTTTTTAAATAAAATTCAGAACATCCATCCTGACTGGAATAATTTTTTCCTGATGGATGTGACCAGTTTATATCCCTACATTAGAAGGTATTGAATGTGTCAAAGAATCCCTACACCAACAAGATGAGTTCTCATCCAGTGAACAACACCTTATTCTGTCTTTATTATCTTTTGTGCTCAAACGCAATTATTTTCTCTTTGAGGATCAATTTTACTTAGAGGCATCAGGGACAGCGATGGGTTGTAACATTGCTGCCCATGTTTGCTGTCCTTTACATGAACCACTTTAAAGAAAAGGTGGTATAAACAGATAATTTGTTTAAAAAGCATGTCCTGTGTTGGGCCAGATACATTGATGATGTGTTCTGTGTTTGGCAGGGATCACAAGAAGACTTAATTAACTTTCACAAGACCATTAATACAAGTGTGGACTCATCTCTCTCTCTCTTTCGACTTCAGCAAAACAGAGATTCCTTTCCTAGACGTCCATCTTGAGGTAAGAGATGGCACTCTTGGGACTGATTTGTACATGAAACCAACAGATAGAAATAGTTTACTCAGATTCAACAGCTATCACCCACCAGGTTTGATTCATTGCCTCCCTCGGTCACAATTAATGAGGGTTAAAAGTATTGTGTCCGACACGAATACCATGGACTCCAGATTTTCCAAAATGTCACAAAAATTCCTCAAAAGAGGTTTCCCTAGGCACATACTGTACTTCAGAATCATTTACACAAAGTAAGGGACCTGTCTAGAACCAATCTGTTGTCTCCCAGGCCGCCTACTTCTGATTCTCAGAACAAACGAATACCATGTGTAACTACATTCTCTCACTCTAGCAATAATATTAAGAGAATTATTAAACACTGGCATATCTTGACAAGGAATTTTCCTAATATATATGCTGAGAGACCGTTTATGTCCTACAAAAGGGCGAGGAACATCAGAGACATACTGGTCAGATCAGACCTGGGCTCTAACAAAGTGAGGAATATACAGACCACTATCACGGGCACCCCTAACAAGGGCACATACCCTTGTTTTGCATGTGCTCAATGTGGAAATGTCACAAAGGGTCCTACCTTCTCCCACCCCACTACGGGCAAAACATTTACCATTCAGGGACATTTCTCTTGCCTCACAAGTTATGTCTAGTGATGAGCGGCAGGGGCAATATTCAAATTTGTCATATTTCACAAATATTTCGTCATATATTCACGAATTCGAAAATTTGAGATTATTTTATTGAATGCAAAAAATCGGCAATGTAAAAATCGCGCAATGTGAATGCATAACGCGAAATACAGGCGTAGGTCACTTTGGCTACATTTTTCAAGCTGCTAGAAGTTTCATGAGTTTCTCCTGAGACTGAAGAAAATGGTTGGCATGGCAGAACATTACAATAGCTTTATATGCAGATAGAGTCGTGCTCCAATATATTCGCGATTGCGCTAATCGGCAGTGATTACAATATTTTTTCGCACTACGTGCAACTTCACATGGTGCACTAAGTATTGTTGTGAACTTGACATTGCTTCCTTCTCATTGGCCCACAAGCAAGAAGCAGAGAGAAATCATGTGTTCAGATGGAAAAAAATTACAAATATTCGATATAAAGAATATATAGCACTATATTCTAAATATTCGCAAATTCTCGAAGTGGCAATATTCGCAATAAAAATTCGCTATTCGAATATTCGTGCTCAACACTAGTTATTTCATATATCTCATTAAATGCCCATGCGGTCTGGGGTATGTTGGCAAAACTATCCCCAAAAAATCTAAGAACGAATTTGCCAACATAAATCTAACATATGCACTAAAGAAATGGATGCCCCTTTAGTAAAACATTTCATTACGCACATTGCGATTTCAAGTTATTGACTGGGTTATTGACTTAGCATAAGGGGGTACTTTTCCCTACATTTACATGTGGCCAGGCTTTTCCACATTATCCCGCTCTTTTACAAGCTTTAAGGATGTGACGGGGAAAACCTAAGCCAGTTATTCATCCACAGACAGCTGTTTCGGGGCTTAGGCTTTCCCCGTCAAATCCTTAAAGCTTGTAAAAGAGCAGGATCTTGACATAGGGGCCACTTAATATTGTGGATTTGGTGATCTCTGTAATGGGGACACCCCTTTGCTCGGTTTTCCTTCCTTTGAAGGATATCTGGCTTTCATTGTGTTGAAGACCCATAACTGGGGCTCCACGGTTATTTTGCATATTCTGTACACCAGCCTGATGAAGGGCTATAATTTAGCCAGAAACTTTGCCATATTGTATTGTTCACTAATTATCTCACCAACCAATTGGAGTGCAGTCTAATTGTATAAATACTACATTGGCTGGTGCTTGGCAGAGATTGGATCAAGTGAGTACTGGTCCTTTAAGAACTGGCAAGCACACATGCATGCACCTTACAGGAGATAGGAAGGGGCCTTTGAGCCTGATACAGGCTTTAGCCACCAACAAGGGACATAGGACTCCAGCAGCCGACCCCACTGCCGGAGATCAAAAAACAACCAGGTGTCACCGCCAGATCTCTGAGAAGTTCTGACAGACGTTCTTTAGTACCTCCTGCATGATGTTCTTTTGTTTTGGTTTCGTTTTGTCATCTCTCCTCCCTCTCCCAGCTGTCATCTATTAGCAGTGATCGCCTCCCTTTATATCCCCTTCCATACTGCTTCACTTTGCGGTTTATACCACTTCCTGGATTGTGCACTGCTAGATGTTGCAACTGCTGGTTTCTCTATTCCTTTATTTGTGTTTTCCTGTTGGCTTGATTCTAGGTGACCCTGACTCCCTCCGTATTGAGTGCAGGGAGCCGGTGATCGTGTCCCCTCACTATTATAGGGTTTTCAGGTGTTACTCAGTCTAGGTACGGGGGCATGCAACTTTCTATCATTAAGATCTTTGCATGGGCTGAGCAGTCAGGGAGAGCTCTAGGGCTTTTGTAGGACTCACCTATATGTTCCTTAGTTTCGGATCAAGTCAGTTGGATCTTTATTTGTGACTTCTTGTTTTCTGCATAACCATCCGTGACATTATAAACTGCCATAACCGTTTTAAAGCATGGATCCAGTTTCAGCCTTGATTGACCGCGTACAGGGTCTTTCACTGGAGGTAGCTGATCTCCGTAAAACTGTCTCTCAGTTTCAGGTGACCGGTTCTGCTTGCGTTCATGGAGTTTGTTCTGAGCCTAAGATCTCGCTTCCGGATACGCTCTCCAGGGGTAGTGAGAATTTTGTTTGTTTTAGAGAGGCTTGCAAACTCAATTTTCGCCTACTTCCTCATTCCTCTGGTGATGAGGAACAGAGGGTGGGGATCATCATCTCGCTGCTCAGGTATAACGCTCAGTCTTGGGCCTTTTTCGCTACCGGTGGGGGCAGAGACCCTTCGATCGCTGGATGAATTTTTTGTAGCCCTGGGTCAGATATATGATGATCCGGATCGTATTGCTCTGGCTGAATCTAAACTGCGTCTTTTATGCCAGGGTAAACAGTCCGCAGAGATATACTGTTCAGAATTTCGGAGATGGGCAGCTGATTCTGGTTGGAATATTGCTGCACTCCGAAGTCAATTTTGCCATGGTCTTTCGGAGGGATTGAAAGATGCATTTGCCTTTCATGAGAGACCTACCTCCTTGGAGTCTGCCATGTCTCGGGCTGTTCGTATTGACAGGCGTCCTAGAGAGAGAGGAGAGATCTCTCCTTCCTGTCATATTCAGTCCAAGGAGAGTGGGGCGGTCTCATTCAGTGTGCAGGGGCCTCAGTCTCTCTCAATCCCCTCTGAGCAGGAGCCCATGCAGCTGGCTTTGCTTGCCTCTAACAATAGAGGATTCAGCTCTCAGAGGAGGGTTTGTTTCTGTTGTGGAGGTATAAATCATTTGGCAATGTTTGCCCCTCTAGGAGATTCAATGAGTTTTTTGAGGGTAATAAAGAAACAAAAAGAAAAAAGTCCTCTAAAGACGTTCCATCTGTTACTATTGGCAAGGTTGATGCGGAAATTGAAGGTTTTCCATTTGCTTGTAGTTCCCGTTTTTTCCTACCTGCCAGGGCGGCGCTATAGAGCAAGAACATTGTTTGTGAGATTTTTGTAGATAGTGGAGCAGCTGTCAATCTCATTGATAATCAATTTGCTATAACACATGGTTTCCAGGTATGCACTTTGGGAAAGGATATACCTGTTTTTGCTATCGATTCCGCTCCACTTTCTCAAAAATCGTTAAAGGGCATAGTTCACAATATCCGTTTGACTGTGGGTGATGCTCATGTTGAGGATGTGTCATGTTTCATCCTAAACGGATTACCTACTCCTCTAGTATTGGGGCTACCCTGGCTCACTAAACATAACCCCACCATTGATTGGCAAGCAAGGCAAATAAATGGTTGGAGTGACTTTTGCAGAGAGAATTGCCTCTCGACGTCTCTTTCAGAGGTTTCTACTAAGACTGTACCATCTTTTCTCTCTGAATTTTCGGATGTGTTTTCAGAGAGTGGTGTCCAGGAGCTTCCCCCTCACCGGGAGTACGATTGCCCTATTATTCTCATCCCAGGCGCCAAGCTGCCTAAATCTCGTTTATACAATCTCTCTCAACCTGAAAGAGTCGCTATGCGTACTTATATCTCTGAGAGCCTGAGAAAGGGACACATGCGACCCTCAAAGTCACCTGTGGCCGCTGGTTTTTTTTTTGCTAAGAAAAAATATGGTTCTTTAAGACCATGTCTGGATTTCAGGGAGCTGAACAGTATCACAATTCGTGACCCTTATCCGCTTCCTCTGATCCCGGACCTGTTTAACCAGATTGTTGGGGCTAAGGTTTTTTCTAAGTTGGATTTATGAGGGGCATACAACCTGTACAGTGTTCATTTTAGGACATGGTCAGATATCATAGTCAAGTATCAAAATAATGCCAATGTGACACCTGACCCTGATACCTGACTCTGACACCTGACACCTGACACCTGACCCTGACACCTGACCCTGACACCTGACACCTGACCCTGACCCTGATACCTGACTCTGACACCTGACACCTGACCCTGACACCTGACCCTGACACCTGACCCTGACACCTGACCCTGACTCCTGACCCTGACTCCTGACCCTGACACCTGACCCTGACACCTGACTCTGACACCTGACCCTGACACCTGACCCTGATACCTGACCCTGACTCCTGACCCTGATACCTGACCCTGATACCTGACCCTGACACCTGACTCTCATATCTGAGTTTGACTTATGCTCTTCATAGGTCAGGGTCAAAGTGAGAATAAGTTATAGATATATATTATGTATTTGTATGCTAAATCACACAACCAAAGTATGTCTATTGCAGAGCTTATAGCTCTGTGCCTAAAATGCTGTAAGCCAGCACATTACAGTGTTATGAACGCATAGTTGATAGCTCAGTGGTAAGGAAGGGAGCAAAGGATTTTAGGTTTACTGTGGTTTTGTATGCTACATCACATAGATGAACAAAAAGCCCAAGCTCATACAAGGCAAGCTGGTAGCTCAGAGGTAATGCTGTTGCCCCATGTCCAGGTTTTCTGAGTTCAAAGCCCCTTTCAGCCTCAAAAAAATATTTACATTTTATTATGCCCTAGATAAGAGGCAAATTTAAATTATGTGTAACCCTGATGTGTGACGCTGATGTCTCACTTCCTTCACTTCTCAGTGTCACAAAACATTTTAGCTTTACTGTGGTTTTGTATGCTACATCCCATAGATGAACAAAAATCACAAGCTCATACAAGGCAACCTGGTAGCTCAGAGGTAATGCTGTTGCCCCATGTCCAGGCTTTCTGAGTTTAAAACCTCTTTCAGCCTCTAACAAGTGTTTATATTTTATTATGCCCTAGATAAGAGGCAAATTTAAATGATGTGTGACGCTGATGTGTGACGATGATATCTCAGTCAAGTCCTTCATTTGTCAGTGTCGCAAGGAATCTTAGGTTTACTGTGTTTTTTGCTATACTACATCTCATAGATCAAAAAAATCACCACCTTTGGTGTCTAAAGCTGTAGCTCAGTGGTAAGACACTTGCTTTGCATGCAGTGTTCATGGGTTCAAAACCCCATATAGGCTGTTAATAAAATTTTGTCAAATTCAAGTGGTGTGTGATGTAACTAGTCCTTTTTTTATTTTATTAGAAGTACATGGGCAGCACTATAGTAAAGGGGCCCTGTATACAGAGCTGTATCCTGGATTTTACATATCTACTGTATATATGTGTATTATACACACAGTGTGCTATAGCTTCACCACACTGAGATCTGCTCAGAAAGCTGATATACATTACTGGTTCATCCACAGACACGATATATGATCATACAGATGGCAGTACTATGTGATAGCTTCTAAGTATAGAAAAACCATGTGCTAATGTTATAGCTTGGAAGTTACATTAATGGCTTTGCATGTTGAAGTCCCCAGAAAGACATATGTTTTTTTCTTTAATAGCATATACTATAATAAATAATATGTCATTAACCCATAGGATACCAGCGCTGTACATGTAGGTCGCTGGAAACACGGTCACAAATCCCAGCGCCATACAGGTACAGCGCTCTGATCGGGCGGCCACAGGAGCTACTCCCGCCCGATCAGCTGCAGGGGTCCGGCAGGCACTAATAGTTGGACCCCTGCTGTATGCACCGGCATCGGTGAAAACACTGATGCCTGCTCATTAACCCTTGCCCTGCCGCGGTCAGCGCTGACGGGTGCATGTGCGGTATCCCCGTGGTGCTGTGACGTCAGCCTGGTGTCTAGCCCTGTCAGTCAATGGGGAGAGGGGGGCGTGTGCAGAGCACAGGGGGTGTTATAGAGCATTGCTCAGAATAGGGTTGCCACCCATACGGGAATGACCCGGACAGTCCGGGTTTGCAATCCTGTGCCCGGGTACAAGCCTTTGTCAGACCCGGGCACAGGATCAGCTGTGAATGATGGCGGCGGTGGCTGGGCACAGGGAGATGAGCGCTTCCATTGTGGAAGCGCTCATCTCCATAGTCATCTGTATCGCCGTCCTCAGGACAGCGATACAGACGGCTGTGCTGCGGCGGGGCAGGGGAGGGAGAGGCGTCTCCCTCCCCTGTTCCTCTGATAGGCTGCGGACCTTGTGCCTGCAGCCTATCAGAGGCTGGTGCAGGCGGCGCGATGATGTCATCACGCCGCCTGAGCCATACAGCACGGTACACAGGCCGGGAAGAGGCCTGCATCGCTTCGTTGGAGGTAAGTAAAAGTTTTTTTGGTCAGAAAAGATCAGGTCCTTGAGGACTGCCTCATAGAACTGAAGGAATTTCCCTGTGTTGCCAGTGCTCCATGACAGCACAAAAGAGTTGTACAAGGCAACCTGCACCAAGTAGACCGCAACTTCTTTGTACCATGCTCGGGTTTTGCGCATGGCGTTTAGGGTTGCCACCTTTTCTTCAAGCCAAACCCGAACAGAAGGGAGGGAGGGCCCCCTTCCAGGCCCCACCCATGTCCCGCCTCCAACCACGCCCATGTCCCGCCTCCAGTCACACCCATGTCCCGCCTCCACCCCTGGTCACTGTCGCACCACGATCGTTACGCCCCTGATCCCGTCACTACAGAAATACAGCGCCTCATACCTCTTACATCCAGTGACGTCTCCTTTGATGTAGATGTTCTCTTTCCTCATCTTCTCCTTTCAGACCTTCAGACCGGACCACCATTTTTCAGCCATTTCTCGTCTCTGCAGTTTGACAATAAAAATCTTAGTTTACTACTTTTCCATCATTCTCCCATCTTCTGGACAAATCATCCTACTACCCCCAATACTGTGCCGCTGTGCTCCCCAATACTATACTGCAGAAACAGATAAACCCCCTGATAATAGTAGTACCACACAGAGACCCCCATATAAAATACCCCTTCTTTGTGGCCTCAGTAGAAGCCCCCAAATAATGTGCCAGTAAGAAGTGCCCCCCATAGATGCCCCCATGTGTCAGTAAGAAGTGCCTCTTTTCTCCCGCCTAATATATGCCAGTATAAGGTGCCTCTTCCCCCCCCCTTCCCTTATATGTGCCAGTATCAAGTGCCTCATTTCTCCCCCCCAATATGTGCCAGTATAAAGTGCCTCTTCCCCCCCCTTCCCTTATATCTGCCAGTATCAAGTGCCTCATTTCTCGCCCCCCCCAATATGTGCCAGTATAAGGTGCCTCTTTTCCTCCCTTCCCCCCCCATATGTGGCAGTTTCAAGTGCCTCATTTCTCCTCCTCCCCAATATGTGACAGTATAAGGTGCCTCTTTCCACCCCTTCCCCCATATGTGCCAATTTCAGGTGCCTCTCTTCTATAAAAAAAAAAAGAAAAAACTTTTACTTACCTCCAACGAAGCGATGCAGGCCTCTTCCCGGCCTGTGTACCGTGCTGTATGGCTCAGGCAGCGTGATGACATCATCGCGCCGCCTGCACCAGCCTCTGATAGGCTGCAGGCACAAGGGCCCCTTTACTATAGTGCTGCCCATGTACTTCTAATAAAATAAAAAAAGGACTAGTTACATCACACACCACTTGAATTTGACTCTGATCTAGAGCTCAATAAAATATAAATTTTATTAATAGCCTATATGGGGTTTTGAACCCATGAACATTGCATGCAAAGCAAGTGTCTTACCACAGAGCCATAGCTTTAGACACCAAAGTTGGTGATTTTTTTGATCTATGAGATGTAGTATAGCAAAAAACACAGTAAACCTAAGTTCCCTTGCGACACTGACAAATGAAGGACGTGACTGAGATATCATCGTCACACATCAGCGTCACACATCATTTAAATTTGCCTCTTATCTAGAGCATAATAAAATATAAACACTTGTTAGAGGCTGAAAGGGGTTTTGGAACTCAGAAAGCCTGGACATGGGGCAACAGCATTACCACTGAGCTACCAGCTTGCCTTGTATGAGCTTGTGATTTTTGTTCATCTATGTGATATAGCATACAAAACAACAGTAAAGCTAAAATGTTTTGTGACACTGAGAAGTGAAGGACGTAAGACATCAGTGTCACACATCAGTGTCACACATCATTTAAATTTGCCTCTTATCTAGGGCATAATAAAATGTAAATATATTTTTGAGGCTGAAAGGGGCTTTGAACTCAGAAAGTCTAGACATGGGGCAACAGCATTACCTCTGAGCTACCAGCTTGCCTTGTATGAGCTTGGGCTTTTTGTTCATCTATGTGATGTAGCATACAAAACCACAGTAAATCTAAAATCCTTTGCTCCCTTCCTTACCACTGAGCTATCAGCTATGCGCTCATAACACTGTAATGTGTTAGCTTACAGCATTTTAGGCACAGAAATAGAAGCTCAGCAATAGACATACTTTGGTTGTGTGATTTAGCATACAAATACATAATATATATCTATAACTCATTCTCACTTTGACCCTGACCTATGAAGAGCATAAGTCAAACAGATATAAGAGTCAGGTGTCAGGGTCAGGTGTCAGGGTCAGGTGTCAGGGTCAGGTGTCAGGGTCAGGTGTCAGAGTCAGGTGTCAGGGTCAGGTGTCAGGGTCAGGTGTCAGGTGTCAGGGTCAGGTTTCAGGGTCAGGTGTCAGGGTCAGGTGTCAGGGTCAGGTGTCAGGGTCAGGTGTCAGGGTCAGGTGTCAGAGTCAGGTGTCAGGGTCAGGTGTCAGGTGTCAGAGTCAGGTGTCAGGGTCACGTTTCAGAGGCAGGTGTCAGGGTCAGGTGTCAGGTGTCAGAGTCAGGTGTCAGGGTCAGGTGTCAGGGTCAGGTGTCAGAGTCAGGTATCAGGGTCAGGTGTCACATTGGCATTATTTTGATACTTGACTATGATATCTGACCATGTCCTAAAATGAACACTGTAAACCTGGTCAGGGTCAGGGAAGGGGACGAATGGAAGACAGCCTTCAATACCCCTGAGGGCCATTTCGAGAATTTGGTTATGCCTTTTGGTTTGATGAATGCTCCAGCCGTCTTCCAACATTTTGTGAACAGCATTTTTTATCATTTAATGGGGAAATTTGTACTAGTGTATCTAGATGACATTTTGATTTTTTCTCCTGATTTCAAAACTCATAGGGACCACATACATCAGGTCTTGCTCATTCAGCGGGAGAATAAATTGTACGCTAAACTGGAAAAATGTGTGTTTGTGGTTTCAGAAATTCAATTTCTGGGTTTTCTTCTCTCCGCTTCTGGTTTTCGCATGGACCCTGAGAAGGTCCGCGCCATGCTTGATTGGGAGCTTCCTGAGAATCAGAAGATGCTGATGCGCTTTTTGGGTTTTGACAATTATTACAGGAAGTTCATTTTGAATTATTCCTCTGTTGTTAAGCCACTCACTGACATGACTAAAAAGGGGGTTGATTTTTCCTCCTTGTCGGTAGATGCGCGTAAGGCCTTTTCTAGTATCAAAGATAGTTTTGCTTCCGCTCCCATCTTGGTACAACCTGATGTCTCTCTGCCCTTCATTGTTGAGGTGGATGCTTCTGAGGTGGGTGTGGGTGCGTTCTTGTCTCAGGGTCCCTCTCCTGCCAAATGGCGACCGTGTGCCTTTTTTTCGAAGAAACTCTCCTCCGCAGAGAGAAATTACGATGTGGGAGATAGGGAGTTGTTGGCCATCAAGTTAGCTTTTGAGGAATGGCGCCATTGGCTAGAGGGAGCCAGACACCCTATTACCGTGTTTACCGACCATAAGATTCTGGCCTACTTGGAGTCAGCCAAGCGTTTGAACCCGAGACAGGCCAGATGGTCTTTGTTCTTTTCCAGGTTTAATTTTGTTGTCACGTTCTGCCCTGGGGTTAAGAATGTGAAGGCTGATGCTCTGTCACGTTGTTTTCCGGGAGGGGGGAACTTTGAAGACCCGGGTCCCATTTTGGCTGAAGGGGTGGTCGTCTCTGCTCTTTATCCTGAATTGGAGGCAGAGGTTCAGGCAGCCCAGGCAGAGGCTCCTGATCTTTGTCCTCCTGGGAGGTTGTTTGTGCCTCTCGCTTTACGACACAAGGTTTTTAAGGAGCACCACGATACTGTCCTTGCTGGGCACCCAGGGGGTAGAGCCACAGTGGATCTCATTGCTCGGAGATTCTGGTGGCCGGCTCTTCATAAGACGGTTGAGGGTTTTGTGGCAGCCTGCGAGACCTGCGCTCGTGCCAAGGTCCCTCATTCACGGCCATCGGGTCCTCTCCTCCCGTTACCCATTCCTTCCCGTCCTTGGACACATCTCCATGGACTTCATTATGGACCTGCCTCGTTCCTCGGGGAAGACTGTGATTCTGGTGGTGGTGGACCGTTTTAGCAAAATGGCACATTTCATTCCTTTTCCTGGGTTACCCAATGCTAAAACGCTAGCGCAAGCATTTGTTAACCACATTGTCAAATTGCATGGCATTCCTTCAGACATAGTCTCTGATAGGGGCAAGCAGTTTGTTTCCAGATTCTGGAAGGCTTTCTGTTCTCGCTTGGGGGTTCGGTTGTCATTCTCTTCTGCTTTTCACCCGCAGTCGAATGGCCAGACCGAGCGCGTCAATCAGAATCTGGAGACATATCTGCGATGTTTTGTGACAGAGAATCAGGAGGATTGGAGTTCTTTTTTGTCCCTTGCTGAGTTTGCTTTAAATAACCATCGCCAGGAGTCCTCTGATAAGTAACCATTTTTTGGTACATATGGGTTTCATCCGCAGTTTGGAACATTCTCTGGAGAGGGGTCTTCTGGTTTACCTGATGAGGAGAGATTTTCCTTGTTTTTGTCATCTATTTGGCAAAAGATTCAGGGTAATCTAAAGAGCATGAGTGAGAGATATAAGCGTGTGGTGGATAAGAGACGTGTACCTGGTCCGGACCTGAATGTGGGTGATCCGGTGTGGTTGTCTACTAAGAATATCAAATTGAAGGTTCCCTACTGGAAGTTGGGTCCTAAGTTTATTGGGCCTTACAAGATCTTGTCCGTCATCAATCCCGTTGCTTTCCGTCTTGATCTTCATCAGACTTGGAAGATCCATAATGTTTTTCACAAGTCCCTATTAAAACCTTATGTCCAACCCACTGTACCCTCCGCTTTGCCTCCTCCTCCTTCGATTTTGGCTTGAATTTCAGGTCTCTAGGATTGTGAATTCTCGTATTATCCGCGGTTCTCTCCAGTACCTCGTTCATTGGGAGGGTTATGGTCCTGAGGAGAGGATGTGGGTCCCAGTGGCGGACATTAAGGCCACTCGTCTTATCAGGGTTTTCCATAGGTCCCATCCTGAGAAGGTGGGCTCTGAGTGTCCGGAGTCCACTCGTAGAAGAAGGGGTACTGTCACTGCCAGATCTCTGAGAAGTTCTGATACACGTTCTTCAGTACCTCCTGCATGATGTTCTTTTGTTTTGGTTTTGTTTTGTCATCTTTCCTCCCTCTCCCAGCTGTCATCTATTAGCAGTGATCGCCTCCCTTTATATCCCCTCCCATACTGCTTCAGTTTGCGGTTTATACCACTTCCTGGATTGTGCACTGCTAGATGTTGCAACTGCTGGTTTCTCTATTCCTTTATTTGTGTTTTCCTGTTGGCTTGATTCTAGGTAACCCTGATTCCCTCCGTATTGAGTGCAGGGAGCCGGTGGTCGTGTCCCCTCACTATTATAGGGTTTTCAGGTGTTACTCAGTCTAGGTACGGGGGCATGCAACTTTCTATCATTAAGATCTTTGCATGGGCTGAGCAGTCAAGGAGAGCTCTAGGGCTTTTGTAGGACTCACCTATATGTTCCTTAGTTTGGGATCAAGTCAGTTGGATCTTTATTTGTGACTTCTTGTTTTCTGAATAACCATCTGTGATACCAGGAGGACTCTACCAAAGGGCAGGAGCAAGGTGATCATTGTGGTTCCCATGCCACCCAGGATAGTGTGATGACGGATAGCATAGAGTATACAATAACAATCTTTGTCACTCCCTATCTTTTGTGCTGTGTATAGAGTTCCCACCCCAATCACTAGTAAATATAAACCACAGCAGAATTTTTCTTGATCAATTTAGGTTCCTTTTATTATTTAGAAACTTAAGTCATGTGGCAGTGTGTGAACGTTTTCGGCTCACAGGCCTTCATCAGACACTGTGCCGCAGTTAGGAAGTTAGAGAGACGATGTGCCTGGAGAGAAGTGCAGCACTATCCATGTCTTGTTCTATTTTTCTTTCAGTCATCTTTCCTATAACTGTCCAACATTCTTTTACTTTTGGACACTCCCATTAACAATGTATATTATTTGTTTTCTCGATTTCAAATTTTGAACAAAACCTTTTGTATCCATCATTTCTCTAGGGGTTGTCAAAAGATAAGGTAGCAAAAAAAGATATTTTCCACTGTATCTCCTATAAATTTTCCCAATTTTCAGGAATGATTTGCTCCATTTTGAATCATAACTGATTTCTCAGTAACTTCAACTATTTCAATTTTGGGCTGTGACTCCTGCTTCCATTTCTCTTATTTGTCCCTGGTTGATACAATAAAAAATTTTGTCTATCCAAATTATTTCTGTGAACCAACTGTTCTATAGTATTTATCTTACCTATACCCATTATTTACTCTTTAAGGGGCTATTTTGATAGCTAACAATTTTAAGCATAGATTGAAAAAAAACAAAAAAACAACAGCACTGCTTAAAAACAACAGCACTGCTTTCCATGTTGAAGCCCCAAGTTCTAGCCCTGTGACTCCTATCCCTGTGCTTCACTGAGTCTCAGTGGTGACATGCCTTTCCTGAACATGTCATGTAGACGGCACATCATGCTTCTGGTCCATATGAATTCAAGTCAGCAAATCAGCATCAACAGCACAGCAAAAAACAAATCCCACATACAGCAAGAAAGACAGTGGAACTACAGATAACAGAATACACCAAATACTATAATCTAATCTACCAGGCAAAGCTAGGCAATAACCAAGCCCAGATTAAGATGCAAGGCAGTTGCATGACCACTGTCCAAACAAAGTTGGTGACTAGGTGAACATGAAGCAGTCTTATTTGTGTAAGTTTTGTACCAGTGTTTTAATATTTAACACATAACTGTACATTATGTTTTCTCAGCCCAAGTCCATGAACTTACATTTATCCACATTGAACTTCATTTGAAGTTTCTCTGTCAAGTCTCCAGCTTCCCCAACTATTTTTGTAATATATTATTATATTATCCTCATCTCAGGTTCATCTGTTAATAACTTTGCAGAACTAAGTAACATCCACGATTCTTCTCTGTAAGCCATCTACAAGTTGATTAAAATATATTAAAAAAGAAAAGAACTCTACTGACTCCTGTTGCACAACACTTGTGACTGGGACCCAAACTAAGCCTGTACCATTGATAATTAATCCCTGTTTCCTATCACTTAGCCACCTGTTATTCTGAAGCAGGACAATGATCCCAAACATACAGCCAATGTCACTAAGAATTATCTTCATCATAAGGAACCTAAAGTGATGATATGGCCCCCACTGAGTCCTGATTTCAAAATCAAGTCTATCTGGTATTACATGAATAGACAGAAGGATTTGAGCAAGCCTACATCCACAGAACTGTGCTTAAATCAGAGAGAGAAAAAACTGCTCTCCTTCTCCCTGGTTGCGATGCTCACTTTACATTTTGTTAACTGATAAAAATAAACTATTAACACTAATATTTCTAAAGCATTCTTTTGACATATGCCTAAAACTTTTGCTCAGCACTGTATATGGGGCTAAATGATGCAGTTCCTCTGGGCATATAAAACACATTTAAATGTCAAATTAGAGAACCTGTAAACATAATATTATACTTGCCTCTAGCTTACTGAAATTCCAAGAGATGTTTCCCTTATTTACCACCCCGTTCTGTAGTTTGTTCTTCAGTTGTCATACTCTGATGATGATAAACACTATGAATAATTATTTGTTTTGCATTGTCATTGTCTTTTTTTAATCATTCATCTTTAGCTCTGCGCAGTACTACATTTTTTTGTGTAATTCATTTCACCAAGAATCTGAAAGATGTGTTTGTTACCAAGCAACAACTCAGGATGATTTTTCCTTTTGTTTAACAAAGCACAATGAAATGACAATAGGCATTATGCAATACATGATATGGGTCAAACTAGCCTTTAAAAAATATCTATACTCATCTGAGTATTTTATTTAATTAGAAAAGAACGTGCTAACCCTTCTACATCTGTAATTTGAAAAGAGCATTATACTACGTTATAGCACCGTTAATGGTCTGCATTTTAACCATACCATATTACAAAGCTTTGAACTGATTGCTATACAAAACAAAAGCATATAAGCTAAAAATCACTTGTCAGTCTGCATTTGCAAAATGCTCTTTTGCTTTATCATAAATGTACAATAAAACATTATGCTCTCACTGCATAGTACTAAAAGTGAAAAGACAGAATATTGCAGCTAAGAATAAGGGTGGGTTCACATCTGCGTTTTGTTATCCGTTTTGCAACGGATCCGCTTTATTAAAAACAGATCCGTTGTAAAACGGATACAAACAGGAGCCATTTGTTCTATTTATATAACGGATCTGTTTCAAAAGATGCGTTATAATAATGGACACTTGTTTCCGTTTGGATCCTTTTTTTAATATTATAACGGATCCGTTTTTGTTAATTTAATTTATCTGTTTGGTGTGGGTTTTTGTGGCCGGATCAATATATATTATCCTCTAGTTTTCAATGTGTTGTGAGCTGTGTGGTGTATGGTTTGTTGGCTGCGGTTTAAAGCCATGTTACCAGCTCATCTTTTATTCGACTTGGAGTATGGGAAATTGCATGGCCAATGGAGGAGGAGACGTAGTGCTTCCAGGCACTATTGGGTTCATGAGATTAATTCGGCACGTACGACTCATGGTGCTTTTGTAGTTCTGTACCCGGAGCTTCGCCAGCATCCAGCGTCAAGTTTAAGGATTATTTCCGTATGTCTCCTGAGTCATTTGATGATTTGCTAGCCAAATTGGAGGCTTCTCTTCGGCGTCAAACTACAAGATTTTGGTGAAGTGTGTCTCCAGCAGAACGACTCATGGTGACCTTAAGGTAAATGTTTAACTTTATTTCAAAATGTGTTAGTGAGTATTAAAGTGTGCGCCTTTCTGATAGCAGAAAAATGCAATATTTCCATGTTTAATAAAGTGTGTACATATAAAAGGCATATTTTCGTGTCTGATAATATTTTGGGAGTAATCATTACTGTGTTAGCAAGGCTAGAATCATTCAGGTGTACATCAACTATTGTATTGGACCAACATTACAGACTAACCCCACCCAATAACTATGTGAATCCTCCCTTGTCGTGAAATGATTGCGACATATTAAGATATGTAATACGATATAGATTTAGTCACATTCTGTTTTATTTTATTATATAGTTTACTATATGTGTAAGTGAAAAAGTTTTTGCACCTATATATATTGCCTATTTCTTCTCCATATTTTGGTGACTAAATTGTCACTCTACCTTAACAGCTTTCTTGCCACTGGAGAGAGCTATATGAGTCTACATTATAAATTTTGGCTGGGAAAGTCAACGATTTCATACATTGTTAAAAAAAGACAAGTGTAAGGTTATTTGGGATGGCTTGCATCGAGAAG
The DNA here is from genome assembly GCF_905171765.1 of Bufo bufo. Lineage (NCBI taxonomy): Eukaryota > Metazoa > Chordata > Amphibia > Anura > Bufonidae > Bufo > Bufo bufo. Next base: position 586,467,974 of record NC_053389.1, on the reverse strand, counting down.
AGATTCCACACCCCACTACCGAACACTGGAAGCAGATAGCTGCCAAATACTGGGAGGTGACCCAGTTTCCTAACTGTTTGGGTGCCCTGGATGGAAAGCACATCCGTATCCAGAAACCTCCCCTTAGTGCCTCCTTATTTTTTAATTATAAACGTTATTTATCTGTTATTTTGATGGCATTGGCAGATGCTAATTATGGGTTCATTGCTGTAGATATTGGGGCATATGGCCGGACCAATGACTCCAAAGTCTTTAAATCTTCAGCTATGGGCTGCCGTGTGTATGGCAATAATTTTTCCTTCCCTGCACCCCAACCACTGGCTGGCACTACAGAGCCTATGGTTCCTTTTGTAATAGTGGCAGACGAAGCATATCAAATATGCTCAAATTTGCTTAAGCCATATGGTCAGCGAAATTTAAGTGCAGAAAAAAGAAAGTGCAGAAATAAAATAATTATCGTCTCAGCCAGGCCCGCCGTATGGTTGAGTGTGCCTTTGGATTATTGTGTTCCAAATGGCGCATCTTTATGCGGCCAATCCAGCTTCTGCCAGACAATGTAGATAAAGTAGTAAAGGCATGTTTCATTTTGCACAACTTTTCATTAATCAAAGAGCCTTTAACAACAGATGTCAAAACAGAAATGTCAACTGGCCAGGAAACTCAACACACTGGACCACGGGCTACAACAGAAGTAAATGTGTCACAGGATAGTTTTTCAAATTATTTTAGTTCGCCAGAGGGATGATTACCCTGGCAAAAATACATTTTCTAATCTCTAAAAGTAAAATGTTTGTTTTGTTGACATTTATGTTATAGTTTGCAGGGGAAACACATTGGCCAATGTGTCTTTATGTTCTAAATAATGTATAATAAGTGTAACGGTCGCTTACACACACACACACAGGGGGGAGGAAAGTGACCACTGCGCTCCACCCTCACCAATGGCCCTGCCTACTTGCCTCGCAAGTCCTAATGATAGGGGACAACTGGATGGCAATTCCTAGCTTGGAATAAATGCAGGGAGGACAGACCAGACAAACAACAGAACATGAACGGACCGAGTCAATACCAGGAGAGCAACGAAGTACAAATGGAGCAAGCAGAGAATAGTCAGGAAAAGCCAGGGTCATAATAATAATAACATTTAAGATTACATAGCAAATTGGGTATTGGTCAGATTTTTTATTTGGACGTATATATTTGATTTTGGGGGACACAAGGATGGGGGATAGAGTGTTTTTAAAATGGCAAGACAGAAATTTCTTAAAACATTTAACTACAATTGTTGGCTTCTTTTGTAATTGAGATTAACATTATTTATGCTTTGTCTACAAAAAATTTAAGTTATTGGAACCTACCTTCTTAGCTCAGCAGAGCGCCGGAGGAACTGGACTGGAGAGCCCTCTCATAACGATAGGGACAAGAGGTCTCTGCTCCGGATCCACTGGGGGCCAAACGTGACTTAGTGAGGTCCCGCATAAATCGGTCTCTGATGGACCTCCAGCGTGTTTTGATGAAATCTCCTATGAAAACATGAAGGACATAGCATTACATGAACATCATTAAGAAGCATCATTTTTTTAGAGTTGTTAAGATAAAGAATAGATAATGCACTAATGTTAGACAAAACACACATGACACTATTATTTATTTATTTTTTTTATGTTTAAACATGTTGTATGTGACCCAAAATAAGGGCAACAATGACCTTGGAATTAATAATTTCCACAAACACACAAGAATATACCTGGGAAAGTCGAATATAAGTGAAAATCAGGACAAATACTTACAATCATCCTTATTAAATGGCAGCATATGACCAAATCAAAACAGAACAAACATTATGAGTCTTTCGATTGGGACTGTGATTGACATGTTCACATCCAAATAATTACATTAAATTTAATTTAATACTTAGTAGCCATAATCTGATTGTGGACAAAGTTTGCTAATAGTTACAATCATTGAAAACTAACATTCATGGTCCTTTACATGGACAACACATGTTGAAGCTCATGGACTATGAGTGTTTGGGGTCACACTATATCACCAATCTTTTATTTAGGAAATTAGACACACAATACATGCTGAATGTGTAAAATGTGTTGTCATCCTGTCCTGTTTATTTTACACCTTCACAAAACATCCATGTTTAAATACTGAACATTCAGGCAGTGAAAGATGATATGCTTCTGGAAACAAAACCGATATGTGTCACAGCTATGGGAATAGCAATTGCTCTTCAACATAGAAGCAAGAGGCGTTTGGGGCACGGGACAGCATTTTTCTAGCTTTAAAAACAATTATACTATTGTGTACAACTAATTCTGCATATATGGCTATGACCATATTGATTTTAACATGTGGCAAGGTTCAGTTATTTACAATGGTCTGTTTAATTTCCTAAACCAGATGCAACATTGTACTAAATCTTTGAATTATTTACACGGGACTTTACAAACATTCAAGCATTGGCTAATTATTTATGCTATATAGTCTAGCTATTTTGCACATACACTGAGATGCTTCCAATACAAATAGGCATTGTGAATAATGTTAGTCATGAGTTGTTGTGATAAACACATAGATATTTTGCAGGACACTCAATTATTTAATGTGACCTGGAAAATGTTGGCCAATCATTGTAAATGGATCAAAATATGTGGAGAAATATCACATCATTCACCACAAACAGATTGTGACTGACTCGATAGAGTCCCCCAATCAGGCATGATGACAACGAACACCTCTTCCCAGAGGCAACGGGTGGCCATGTGATCAGCATGGAGCCAATCAGACTGGTCCCACAGAGGTGGTCTTTCTTGGACAAGTTGGATGAGGAGTTCACCCTCGATGTAGGGAAGCATCACATCCTCCTCAACCGACCTTGTGTGGGAACCCTGTAATTTTTTTTTTATAATTAATCACTAATTCCAGACAGTATCAATACAGAACCAGCACATTGATTTGCCAGTATGTGACTCTGTTCCATAGACGAGTTAATAAGCAAATTGTGGGGTGGAGGCGACAGCACTATATTTAAAGTATATCAATTTTTTGGGGAGGTGTAGTATTGATATGGAACATTCTAGGTAGACAGGTCTCTAACTTTTGGAGTAATTTGTCAAATATGCTAAACACATGATAGTTATGTCTCATTGACCGGCCCGGAGTGCTTGTTGTTTAGGGAAATAATTAAAAGCAGCCAGTTGCATTTTGCTAAAATCACACCACACATGGCAGCAAAGATATTAAAAAGATGAAGATGTTTCTACAAAGTTTTTAGAACAATACGACATGCTCAATCTTTACCTTTGAACCACAGACCCATTAACCCCTTAAGGATCCTGGGATTTTCCATTTTTGCGTTTTCATTTTTTACTCTCCACATTCCCATAGTCCTAACTTTTTTATTTTTCCATTCACATAGCCTTATGAGGGCTTATTTTTTGTGGGACAAGTTGTACTTTCTAATGGGACCATTTACCATTTACGGTTGTATACCATGTAGTAGGGATCAGGAAAAAATTTCCAAATGGGGTAGAATTGGGTAAAAATGCAATTCTGATAAAGGTTTTTATATTTTTTACACTGTACACTATGCGGTAAAAATGACCTGTTATATTCATTCTCGAGTTCAGTACAGTTCCAACGATACCACACTTGTATAATTTTTCTTGCGTTTCAATATTGAAAAAAAAATGAAAACCTTTGAGGAAAATAGTTTATTTTTCATAACCATATTCTGACCCCTATAACTTTTTTGTAGCTATGTGTATGGGGCTGTGTGGGGGTTCATTTTTATTTTAAGGAAAACTTTTTAAAACTTTTTTTAAGTCCCCTTGGGTTACAATAACTGCCAATCATTCGATTGCCCATAGTATTCAGTGATGGCTAAATAGTGGCCTACCTGGCCTGTATTGAAATATACATCTAATTGACTCTGAAGCCTGCTTGAGGCTTCGGTCAATTAGCGCAAGGTAGCAGATTCCCTGATCTCAGCCAGGGAAAGCTGTTACCGGACCAGAAGTGCACGACTTCCTGTTCCGGTCTGCACAGATGCTGTGGTCATATTTGACCACGGCATCTGAAGGGTAAGATGTATGCGATCAGCCTTATGGCTGATCGCATACATGTGCCGTGGGTCTCTGCTATTTAAAATAGCAGAAATCCCGCGGCTAAGGCGCCCACTGCACTTGTGAGCGGGCTCCATGTTTAGGGATTGGACCCATGACGTACAGATATGTAATGGGTCCTTAAAGGGTTAAAACAGATGTGCACAACAACCGGTGTGCTGTGTGCAATTTTTGGGGGGTCCATAGAACTTTAAGGGTCAACACTGGTTGACCAAAATCGAAAGATGGATGTGCACTAATTCATACAACTGGGTGAATGATGGTATTTTTAGGACAATAAAAGACGCAATGCCATTTTCCCCACACGTTCAGGAGAAAAAAACTGCGTATTATGGTCCCAAAAATTCCATAGACATTTTTATCATAATTGCCCTTGTGGGTATATAAACATTTGGACTATACAATGAAAATCCACTATGGAATGACACTAACAGCCTGTCGACCTCTGCGGCCACCACGTCCTCTTCCTCTACACCTGCCACCACGCCCTCTTGGTGCTCTATCTCTATTTTCTGGACTAATTGTTTGGGAGGTGTCCTAAAAAAAAACACACAATTTAAACAACTTTCACCAAGTTTAACTTAAAAATCGGATAGTCTATACACAGCATTTTGTATCATTTACAATACAAGGAACTAACTGCATACATAATCATGTGGTGAGTGGAACACAAGCTGGTCGACAAAATATAGAAGTCTCTCATTTTACATGGCCATATTGACCTGTTGCACATGTGTGTCTTTTTAATAATTATTCTAGTGTCAGTAGCAAAGTTAGGTCAATTTTCCATTTTTGTAACTCCAGGACTACCATCATGGATCAATAACATGGGCTAACATGGTCTATGGTCATGGCTACATAAATAAAGAATCATTGGTACTTTTGCACACATTGTCCTGATTGCTAGAGCTGACATCAAAGAAGGGTAAACACAGTGATAGGTAATACACGATCGAATGTGCGTATTAGATCATAAAAATTATTTGCCACTAAAAACAGCTGATGTAGGAACAAGTTTAATAAATATAATGTACATAAGTTTACATTAATAACCCCAAACACTTACCAAATCTGTTTCCTGAGCAGGCTTGCCTTGTCCCATTCCTCCTCCAGCTCCTGCCTGGGAGGAACCATCCTGACAATGGAGAGAATATGTTATAATTGTGTACCAAATAGTCCCACTGGTAAGCCAAAATTATAGCATTTGCCCAAAAAAGTAAGACAATTTACCGAGTCTGACATTTGTGGGGCATTCCTTGGGGACCAGTTTGGATCCCTTGACCCTTCTAGGGAAGGAGTCTTCTCTTCCTGTTTTAATTAGGTAAAATATAGTGCAACATTAACATTCCAAGCGAATACTTTTTGATAACGAATGCAGAAAACATATAAAAAACATACCGCAATCTGCAGTGGGGGTGTCGAGTACTAGATGATGTCATTGCTTTAAAAAAAAAAAGAAAAAGTGACATTAAAACACATTGATGCCATGTAAAAAAATGAAGGGGTTGTGCAGTTCTTAGAAACTACTGATCTATCCTTTGGATACATCATCAGCATCTGAACGGTGGTAGTCCGACACCTGGGACCTCCAGCGTTCAGCTGTTTGATAAGGCAGCAGTGCTGGCAGTAGCGCTGCGGCCTTCTTGGTGTTTACCACAGGCCCAGTGATGTCACAACTAGTATCAGTGGCCTGGATAGGAATAAGCTCCCTTCTAGTGAATGGAGCTTAGTCCTGGCGAGGCCACTGATACTAGTTGTGATGTCACTGGGCCTGTGGTACACACCAAGAAGGCCGCAGCGCTACTGCCAGCGCTGCTGCCTTTTCAAACAGCTGAACGCTGGGTGTCCCAGGTGTCGGACTACCACCGATCAGATGCTGATGATCTATCCAAAGGATAGATCAGCAGTTTCTAAGAACTGCAAAACCCCTTTACCGTGGTGTATAAGATTAAAAAAAAACACTTACTGAAGACAAAGTTGAAACAAAGTGCCCAAAAAAGCTAGGTAGTTTGGCTTCTTCCAAAGGATTCCAAAAACTGAAATGGTCAAAAGCATTCACATTAAATACATGGATGAAAGCATATGTATTGTAAACAAAATATCATGTATTGGTAAAGGGTCTTTGTAGCCTCACACAACATGAGGCCTTATTTAGTTAAGGACAGGGCGATTTAAAATATCCTTCCTTGCCATGTTAAAGGGCTTGTTCCATCTCAGAAAATAGGGGCATATCGCTAGGATATGACCCCATTTTCTGATAGGTGCGGGTCCCACCGCTGGGAGCTGCACCTACAATGACAACGGTACAGGGAATTCAACGGATCGCTGGCTCAGCTTTTTCGGTTGGCCCCATATAGATGAATGAGAGCATGGGCCGTGCAAGCAACATACCCTAACATTCACTTCTATGGACAGCTCATGATTATTAATGTACTGTAGCTGAAGAAGCTGACACATAATAAGTGAATGAGACAGCTTCATGAAATTACACAGTCTGTCATACTCATGTGGACACAGCTTGGAAACATCTTCAAACTGCTCATAACATAATACATACTGTATATATTTTTGTGAAATGGAATCTACTCTATAAAACAATGCACAACATTGCTCCATAAAGTTACAGTACGGTTGCTTGTGACATGAAAAGTACCGTATTTTTCACCCCATAAGAGGGGAGGAAATGCCTCTGCGTCTTATGGGGTGAATGCTTCCATTTTACAACGCAGTCTGCGATGCTGCAGCATCGCAGCCTGCGATGCATGACCGGGGAGAGAGGAGGGGCTGGAGTCTGGAACTTGGTTCGGGGCCCGTTGCAGTCACTGTACTCTTACACCGGGCACCGCCGCTCACCGCAGTATTTCTAGACATGAATCCTTAAATAAGTTTAACTAAAGCTGCGCTCTCCCCTGTATCAGTACTGTACTTACTAACAAGCTTCCATAGCAGGCAGAGCGGACGGCAGCAGTAACGTCACTCACTGACTGACTTTGCAGGCGGAGCAGGCGCGCAACATCAGTGAGTGACAGTTCTGCTGCCATCCGCTCTGCCTGCTATGGAAGCTTGTTAGTAAGTACAGTACTGATACAGGGGAGGGCGCAGCTTTAGTTAAACGTATTAACAGGTTAAGGATTAATATTTATAAATACTGCGGTGAGCGGTGGGCCGGTGTATTGGGGGACACTGTTATGAGGGGAATCTGTGGATGACACATATATAGCAGTGTCATCTACAGATCCCCCCATAACAATGCCATCCACAGATCCCCCACCCCATAACAATGCCATCCACAGATCCCCCACCCCATAGCAGTGCCATCCATAGATGCCCCATAACAGTGCCATCCACAGATCCCCCCATAACAGTGCCATCCACAGATCCCCCATAACAGTGCCATCCACAGATCCCCATAACAGTGTCATCCACAGATCCCCCACATGACAGTGCCATCCACAGATCCCCCACATGACAGTGCCATCCACAGATCCCCCACATGACAGTGCCATCCACAGATCCCCCACATGAAAGTGCCATCCACAGATCCCCCACGTCATCCACAGATCCCTCATAATAGTGTCAGGCACGGATCACCATTAGTTCAAAACCCACTAAAAGCACACCTTTTGGTTAAAAAAAGTGTTTTTCTTATTTTCCTCCTCAAAAACCTAGGTGCGTCTTATAGGCCAGTGCATCTTATAGGGTGAAAAATACGGTATGTGATTATAAATAGTTCAAAAAAAGTCACTGCAAGTGTGAACACATTGCTGATAAAATACCTAGTTAGAATATAATATATGTTGTGTACATGTATAATAAAATGTATAGGTAGAAAGAGTAGTGAAGGAAAGTAACATAAAAAAAAACTTACAAATCATTATATGTGTGCTACATGATTATAAATACCTATTTTCTAAATGCTGGACAGCTCATAGATGTGCAATATAGCTTCTGCATAAAATGACAGTGTCTAAAATGGCCGCATTTATATTTCCTGTCAGGTGATTAGCTCTATTTCCTGTAATCACTAGAGAACTCAGAAAACATGTTCTCTTCATTATTATCAATAACTAATTATAAAACAGAAAGCAAAACTAAAATCACATAAATTGCAATCCGTTCTGCTCCATTTCACATAGCCTTACATTATGTTTTTACAACGGATCCGCTATTTACATAACATTTCCGTTATATGTAAAGGAAAAAAAAAGTCCCAGACAGGACTTTGCTCTCTGTTATAAAAACAGATCCGTTACGGAAATGACCATAACGCAAGCAAACATAACCATTTCTGTAACATATTTGTTACCATTGACAATAATGTTATTTAAAACGGATCCGTTTCTTTCCGTTAATTTGACTAGAATAATGGAAAGCTATAACGGATTCCATAACGCTAGTGTGAACCCACCCTAAGAATGCTAAAAAAAAGCATAAGTACCCCAATAATAAGGAAAAATTTGATTCGCAACGAATGAGAATTTCCTCGCGCTTCGTGGTATTTTCCTAAAATGGCGGCTACACTTGTGAGGACTGAGGACATGGGGCAAGGAACTCTGGGAAGGTGGGATCACCCAGATTGACATACCTGCATGCAGCCAATCAGCAGCCAGCCAGCCCTGTGATGTCACAGCCCTATAAATACGGTAGCCATTTTGAAGTCTGCCATTTTCAAGCGTTCAGAGTCAGACGTGTGAAGGCGCTAGGGACAGCAAGTGTAAAAACGATTGTGGAAAAAAAAGACTAAAAAAAAACGATTTATAAGTGCAGGGAAAAGATAGAGAGGAATCATTTCATAGCATCTTAGTGCAGAGAGAGACGTCAGAAGGCGCTAGGGACATTGATAGGAAAGTGATTTACAAGTGCAGAGAACGATTATTTGGGGATCCAAATAGTCATTAGACAGCTCTGTCATTCCAGCTTTTTGTTACTGGGCTGCAAGTGTTATGTTGGAAAGCCTTTAGTGGCTTATATCTTAGTATCTTTTTCAGTATGACAGGAAGAATATATGCGCATTTCACTTCTGCAGTTATTTCTGTTGAAAGCGTATAGGGACATATTTCAGTAAAATAAGAAAAATATATATACGCACTGCAGTGTTGCAGTTATTTCTGGTGAAAGTGTGCGTATAGGGGCGCATTTCATTAAAAAAAGACAAATATATACGTACTGCCAGGGGCGTAGCTATGGGGGTGCAGAGGTAGCAGTCGCTACCGGGCCCAGGAGCCCGAGGGGGCCCAAAGACCCTTGTGTCACATAAGAAGACATCAGTATTCTAGAAAGTCCTTGATCGTCACATATCTGGCTGGAGGGAAGGGGTTAGGTTGAGAATTTAGCTTGGGGGTGTGCCGTTTCAATTTTTGCCTCAGGCAGCACGAAGGCTATGTGATCCCCTGCCCCTGGCCACAGAGCACTGAAGGAAGGGGGGTCCAAGCTGAACTCTTGCACCAGGGCCCATGAGCCTTTAGCTACACCCCTGCGTACTGCACTGTTGCAGTTATTTCTGGTGAAAGCGTATAGGGGCATATTTCGATAAAATAGTAAAAATATATACACACTGCACTGTTGCAGTTATTTCTGGTGAAAGCGTATAGTGGCGTATTACAGTAAAAAAAAAAAGATACATGTATTCTGAGTGCATTTCTGCAGTTAATTCTGGTGAAAGCGTATAGTTCACATATGCAGTTATTTCTGTTGAAAGAGTTAAGGGGCGTAATACAGTAAAAAAAAAATAATATATACTCACTTCACTGGTGCACTTATTTGTGGCAAAGCGTTCAGGAGCCTATTTCACTACAGAAAGAAAGATATATACGCACTTCACTGGTGCATTTATTTTTGCTAAAAGCATTTACAGGCCTATTTCAGTACGAAAAGAAAACTATATTCTCAGTGCACGTCGGCGGTTATATGTGTTGAAAGCATGGCTGGGAGTCAGCAGGGTGGCAGCAGTGGGAGGTCGGGAGCCAAACGTGCTCAGGGTAGAGCACCTGCTCCACAGCAGCCTACCTGGCCGGGAAGTAGTGGTGCAGGGGTTCACGGAAGTAGCGGCTGTAGCAGTCAGTGTGGCGGTTATATGTGTTATTTTGTATTTCAGTACAAAAAGAAAAATGTATTCTCAGTTCACATTGAGGGCGTTATGTGTTGAACGCATTTAGTGGCCTATTTCAGTACAAACAGAAAAATGCATTCTCAGTTCACGTCGGCTACAGTTAGATGTGTTGAAAGCGTTTAGTGGCCTACTTCACTAGAAACAGAAAAATACATTCTCAGTTCACGTCTGTGGCGGTTCGATGTGTTGAAAGCGTTTAGTGGCCTATTTTTAGTACAAACAGAAAAATACATTCTCAGTTCACGTCGGCGGCGGTTAGATGTGTTGAAAGCGTTTAGTGGCCTATTTCAGTCCAAACAGAAAAATACATTCTCAGTTCACGTTGGCGGCGGTTAGATGTGTTTAAAGCGTTTAGTGGCCTATTTCAGTCCAAACAGAAAAATACATTCTCAGTTCACGTTGGCGGCGGTTAGATGTGTTGAAAGCGTTTAGTGGCCTATTTCAGTACAAACAGAAAAATACATTCTCAGTTCATGTTGGCGGTTATATGTGTTGAAAGCATTGCTGGGATTCAGCAGAGTGGCGGCAGTGGGAGGTCGGGAGCCAAACATGCCCGGGGTAGAGCATCTGCTTCGCAGCAGCCTACCTACCCAGGAAGTAGCAGGGGTTCATGGAAGTAGCGGCAGTAGCAGTCAGTCAGTGTGGTGGTTATATGTGGTAAAATCTTTATCAAAGTATTTCGGTCGAAAAACGACATTTATTCGGCGTTCAACGCTGCTGTTATATGCGGTTAGATCTCCATGATGTCTCCATGATCAATCTGCAGCATGGAGGCCCCATGTGGCTTCTACACACTTTCAAAATAATCCTTTAGCGGAGCGAATAAATGACGGGTGACCGGGATGCTTCTTGAAACTCCCAGGAGCTGCTGTCGGGAGCAGCGGTTCATTTCTGAAACGTCCTTATAGTGCAGGGGGAATCTGAAGACCCTTTCCATCTCTGTGCTCCATTAAATGTGTTAAAATCTTTATTCTTTATCCACACAAATCTGCTGAACTAAGCATTTAGTTACTGATCCCACAGCACATATTGATAATTGGCTTATGTTCACTCACTTTTTCTAATGTTGAAATGTTACAATTAGATTATTAACACACACTATATACACCCACACACATAGGCATACATGTAGATGTGCAACCATATGCAAATGTAAAGACAAACAGCCACTTGTGTGCATTTGTAGATACATATACAGTGGCGGAAATAATTATTTGACCCCTCACTGATTTTGTAAGTTTGTCCAATGACAAAGAAATGAAAAGTCTCAGAACAGTATCATTTCAATGGTAGGTTTATTGTAACAGTGGCAGATAGCACATCAAAAGGAAAATCGAAAAAATAACTTTAAATAAAAGATAGCAACTGATTTGCATTTCATTGAGTGAAATAAGTATTTGAACCCTCTAACAAAAAAAGACTTAATACTTGGTGGAAAAACCCTTGTTTGCAAGCACAGAGGTCAAACGTTTCTTGTAATTGATGACCAAGTTTGCGCGCATTTTAGGAGGAATGTTGGTCCACTCCTCTTTGCAGATCATCTCTAAATCCCTAAGGTTTCGAGGCTGTCTCTGTGCAACTCTGAGCTTGAGCTCCCTCCATAGGTTTTCGATTGGATTAAGGTCCGGAGACTGACTAGGCCACTCCATGACCTTAATGTGCTTCTTCTTGAGCCACTCCTTTGTTGCCTTTGCTGTATGTTTTGGGTCATTGTCGTGCTGGAACACCCATCCACGACCCATTTTCAGTTTCCTGGCAGAGGGAAGGAGGTTGTCGCTCAGGATTTCACGATACATGGCTCCGTCCATTTTCCCGTTTATGCGAATAAGTTGTCCTGTGCCCTTAGCAGAAAAACACCCCCAAAGCAAAATGTTTCCACCCCCATGCTTGACGGTGGGGACGGTGTTTTGGGGGTCATAGGCAGCATTTTTCTTCCTCCAAACACAGCGAGTTGAGTTAATGCCAAAGAGCTCTATTTTGGTCTCATCAGACCACAGCACCTTCTCCCAGTCACTCTCTGAATCATTCAGGTGTTCATTGGCAAACTTCAGACGGGCCTGCACATGTGCCTTCCTGAGCAGGGGGACCTTGCGAGCCCTGCAGGATTTTAATCCATTGCGGTGTAATGTGTTTCCAATGGTTTTCTTGGTGACTGTGGTCCCTGCTAATTTGAGGTCATTAACTAACTCCTCCCGTGTAGTTCTAGGATGCTTTTTCACCTTTCTCAGAACCATTGACACCCCACGAGGTGAGATCTTGCGTGGAGCCCCAGAGCGAGGTCGATTGATGGTCATTTTGTGCTCCTTCCATTTTCGAACAATCGCACCAACAGTTGTCACCTTCTCTCCCAGCTTCTTGCTAATGGTTTTGTAGCCCATTCCAGCCTTGTGCAGGTCTACAATTTTGTCTCTGACATCCTTGGACAGCTCTTTGGTCTTTCCCATGTTGGAGAGTTTGGAGTCTGCTTGATTGATTGATTCTGTGGACAGGTGTCTTTTATACAGGTGACTAGTTAAGACAGGTGTCCTTAATGAGGGTGACTAATTGAGTAGAAGTGTCTAACCACTCTGTGGGAGCCAGAACTCTTAATGGTTGGTAGGGGTTCAAATACTTGTTTCACTCAATGAAATGCAAATCAGTTGCTATCTTTTATTTAAAGTTATTTTTTCGATTTTCCTTTTGATGTGCTATCTGCCACTGTTACAATAAACCTACCATTGAAATGATACTGTTCTGAGACTTTTCATTTCTTTGTCATTGGACAAACTTACAAAATCAGTGAGGGGTCAAATAATTATTTCCGCCACTGTACACTCATGTGGTATGTGCATGCACACACCAACATACTGTACATACATATATAAGATAAGATAAGATGCCTTTATTGTCACTGTACAATACAATGTAATACAATGTACAATACAATGAAATGTTGTTTGGAGCAATCCTAGATGCCATGGACAGAGGAACAAGAACTGACATTTAAACTAAAGCATTACACTAGAAAAAAACAAAACATTGCACTAGAAAGCATTGCTATTCACAGTTCACAGCATATATATAGCAAGAGCAAAGTAGGAAGTGCTTATGAGTATACATACACACTGATCAGACACCACTGCAGACAGAGATCATCATGGTGTCACGAATGCAGCAGTCACTTTCAGTCTGTGGTAGTTTCTATCCTAGGAAGGGGCAATAATCTCAGAGCATTTAGGAGACTGATTGTTTTGGGGTAAAAGCTGTTTAAGCTCTAAAAGATTCTACAATTAATCGAAGCATGGCCATGCGATTGTAAACTCTACAACTGAATCTATACGACTGAATCCTTCAGCAATATGAGAAGTTAAGGCAAGAAGTGATCTGAACCCGTGACCTCGCATTCAAACTCCCGCGAGAACTGTGCACGGCTGCCTTCTCAAACAGCTGATCGGTGGGGGTCCCGGGTGTTTGACCCCCACCGGTCAGATGCAGATTTATCCAGAGATAGATCATCAGTTTAAACAAACTGCAGAACCTCTTTAAGGCAAAACTCTGCATTTACATCGTCATATGTCATCACCGCACAAAATTTTGTGTGGGTTCTTCAATCAAGATGGCCGTGGCAGCCAATTGGATGAGGTATGATTTTAAAAAATGTTTTACTGCCGTTTCAGGAAAAATTTATTTGTTACCACTAGGGTTGAGCGAACGAGAACTGTAAAGTTCGGGTTCGTACCGAACTTTAGGATTTTTAGACCCCGGACCCGAACCCGAACATTTCAGTAAAAGTTCGGGTTTCAGGTTTGGTGTTCGTTGATTTCTTAGAGCTTTTTGAAAGGCTGCAGAGCAGCCAATTAGCAAGCGTTTAACTGTGTGACCTTTGAAGCCCTCACAGCCATGCCTACTAATGGCATGGCTGTGATTGGCCAGTGCAACATGTGACCCAGCCGCTATATAAGCTGGAGTCACGTAGAGCTGCACGTCACTATGCTGTGCTGAGTGTAGGGAGAGGATACTGCTGCTGTGAGGGATAGAATAGAACAGAATCTTTAATCAGAACTTCAATTGAAATCAGCGATCTACATAGATTTAGTTGTGTGGGTGCAGTGCACAATCTTTTTACCCTGCCCTGAGCCCAGTGACAGAGAAAAATAACTTTTATCCATCTGTTAGTTAGGTGGGCGGCGGCGGCCATTTTATGCAAGCTCAGTGCACAAGCACAGCATTTGTGCTTTTGTGACATTCAAATCCAAGCTTGAAATACTGCAATAATAATCTGGTTTTAAAAAAACACCCTTTTTTTGGCAACATCCTACATCTGGTGCCTTTGCAGCATTAGTCAGTGTGCAATTTAAGCTATAAATACAGCTATAATATTCTGGGTTTTAAAAAACACCCTTTTTGGGCAAAATACACAATTTTACAGCCCTTGCTGCATCTGCACGTGTGAAATTCAAGCGTTTTATACGGTCATATTCTGTTATTAAAAAAACACCCTTTTTGGGCAAAAAAGTTAATATTGCAGCCCTTGCTGCATCTGTTATTGTTAAAAACAAGTTTGAAATACTTCAATAATTTTCTGGCTTTGAAAAAACACCCATTTTCGGCAATAACCTTCATCTTGGGCCTCTGCCGCATTAGTCAGTGTGCAATTTAAGCTAGAAATACAGCTATAATTTTCTGGCTTTTAAAAAAACACCCATTTTGGGCAAAATACAGATGTGGCTAGGCCACGTAATTGCGGCCTAGTCTACATCTGTACGTGTGAGATACACCCTTTAGATACTGTGGTTCTATTCTGCTTTTAATAAAACACCCTTTTTGGGCAAAATACACAATTTTACAGCCCTTGCTGCATCTGCACGTGTGAAATTCAAGGGTTATATACTGCTGTCATATTCTGTTATTAAAAAAACACCCATTTTGGGCAACAAACTTAATTTTGCAGCCTTTGTTGCATATGTCATTGTGAGACACACCCTTTAGATACTGTGGTTCTATTCTGCTATTAATAAAACACCCCTTTTGGGCAAAAATCTTTAATTTAAGTCTAGTCTGGATCTGTATGTGTGAGATACACCCTTTACATGCTGCGGTTCTATTCTGCTATTAATAAAACACCCATTTTGGGCAAAAATCTTTTATTGCAGCCTAGTCTACATCTGTACGTGTGAGATACACCCTTTAGATACTGTGGTTCTATTCTGCTATTAGCAAAACACCCATTTTGGGCAAAAAATCTTTAATTGTGGCCTAGTCTTCATCTGTACGTGTGAAATACACCCTTTACATACTGTCATTCTATTATACTATTAATAAAGCACCCATTTAGGGCAAGATCCTAAATTTAAGAAATATGAGGAGAGCGTGAAATAAGGGACTTTGCCCCGGTTGTGGAGCTGCTGATGGAGCTCATGTTGCAGAGAGAGGACGTGGTCGATCTTTGCCAGCTACACGCACAAGTGAAACCCCTTCCTAAGGTGTGAGAAAGTGACAGAATTTGCAGTGGTATTTGGTCAGGCCTAATGCAGCTCTACGAATGGTGTGGCCAGAACAAGTACAGGCGATAGTAGATTGGGTTGCTGACAGTGCCTCCAGTTCCTTCACATTGTCTCCCACCCAGTCTCCTGCTGAAAGATCAGTTGGCACCTGCAGCCGATGTCCATCAGTCTTTCACCTCACCCCCTTGCAAATCAGCCTAGCAGTCTGAGCCCCAAGTAAAGCAGCAGTCTTTTCTGCTTTTTGATGACTCTGTTAGCAGGGTTTCCCAGGGCCATCCACCTATCCCTGCCCCAGAAGTGGAAGAGATTGGGTGCACTGAAGCCCAACCACTTATGTTTCAAGATGAGTACATGGGAGAACCATCGCAGATCGGATGATGACGAAACACAGGTGCCAACTGCTAGGGCTTTCAAAAGTGTGCAGACTGACAAGGAGGGCAGGGGTGAAGACTGGGTGGAGGACGATGAGGTCCTCGACCCCACATGGAATCAAGGTCATGCGAGTGACCTGAGTAGTTTGGGGGAAGAGGCGGTGGTCGCACAGAGCCACCAGTACAGCAGAAGAGGAAGCAGGGTGCAAAAGCGGAGCGGCCGTCCTCTAGACAGTACGCCTGCTACTGCCCACCGCAGCAAGGGACTGAGCACACTAAAGCCAGCTCAAAGGAGTTCCATGGCGTGGCAGTTGTTTAGACAATGTGCTGATGACAAGACGCAAGTGGTTTGCACGCTGTGCAGTCAGAGCCTGAAGCGAGGCACAAACGTTCTCAACCTGAGCACAGCCTGCATGACCAGGAATCTAAGTGCAAAGCACGAGCTGCAGTGGAGTAGACACCTCAAAAACCAAGAAAGGTCTCTGGCTCCTCCTGCTTCCTCTTCTGCTTCAGTCTCGGCCTCTTCATCCACCTCTGTAGTAACAGTGCCACCTGCCACCCCGCAAACAGAGGATCTGCCAGCAACACCACCATCTCCCAAACACTGGAGTGGAAGAGGAAGTACCCCCCTACCCACCCACGATCCCTGGGCCTGAATGCCAGTATTTCAAAATTACTGGCCTTTGAAATGCTGTTATTCCGTCTGGTGGAGACACAGTTTTAAAGGCTTTATGGCGGTGGCTGTCTCACAGTACGTCGTGCCCAGCCGCCACTACTTTTCCAGGCGAGCCATCCCTTCCCTGCACAACCAAGTGGGGGACTAAATCAGGTGTGCACTGCGCAACGCCATCTGTGGCAAGGTGAACCTCACTATTGATACGTGGACCAGTAAGCACGGTCAGGGACGTTATATCTCCATAACCGCACACTGGGTAAATGCAGTGGCGGCTGGGCCTGTGGCGAATAACAGTTTGCCTCATGTTCTTCCACCACCGAGGATTGCAGGGCGCTTCAGTTTGCCTCCTGTTGCTTCCTCCTCCTACTCCACTTCCTTATCCTCTACCGCCTCCTCATCCAGTCAGCGTAACACCTTCACCACCAACTTCAGCACAGCCAGGGGTAAATGAAAGCAGGCAGTTTTAACAGTTTTAAAACTTATCTGTTTGGGGGACAAACCCCACACCGCGCAGGAGCTGTGGATGGCCCTTGAACAGCAGCAGACCGATGAGTGGCTGGTGCCAGTGAGCCTCAAGCCCGGCCTGGTGGTGTGCAATAATGGGCGAAATCTCGAAGCAGCTCTGGGACTAGCCGATTTGACGTACATCCCTTGCCTGGCGCATGTGCTGAATTTGGTGGTGCAGAGATTCCTTAAAAATTACCCCGATATGACAGAGCTGCTGCATAAAGTGCGGGCCGTCTGTGCGCGCTTTCGGCGGTCTCACCGTGCTGCTGCTCACCTGTCAGCACTGCAGCGTAACTTCTGCATTCCCGCTCACCGCCTCATATGCGACATGCCCACAAGGTGGAACTCCACCTTTCACATGCTGGCCAGACTGTGCGAGCAGCAGCAGGCGATAGTGGAGTTTCAGCTGCAGCACACACGGGTGAGTCGCTCTGCAGAACAGCACCACTTCACCACCACTGACTGGGCCTCCATGCGAGACCTGTGTTCCTTGTTGGCTGTTTGGAGTACTCCACCAACATGGCCAGTGCCGATAACGCGGTTCTCAGCATTACTATCCCACTTCTATGCCTCCTTGAAAAAACGCTGCTGGCGATGATGGAAGAGGATGTGGCACAGGAGGAGGTGGAGGAAGTGGGATAATTTCATAGAGGTTCCGGCCAGTCATTCACAAGTGGTTCGTAGGGGGGGTTCCTGCACCCACAAACGCTGTGTACATAATTGTCCAGCCAGGGCCAGTTTTGGAGGATGACGAGGTGGAGGATGAGGGGATGGAGGAGGAGGAACCTTGTTCACAGCAGGGTGGCACCCAGACCAGCTCATGGCCATTACTGGAGAGTGGCTGGGGGGATACAGAGGACACAGACGATACACCTTTTCGTTGCCTCTGGGCAGCCTGGCACACATGAGTGATTACATGCTGCAGTGCCTCCGCAACGACCGCAGAGTTGCCCACATTCCAACTTGTGCTGATTACTGGGTGGCCACGCTGCTGGATCCCCGTTACAAGGACAACGTACCGTCCTTAATTCCGTCACTGGAGTGTGATCGTAAGATGCGCGAGTACCAGCGCACGCTGGTAGACGCGCTGCTGGTGGCATTCCCACCTGACAGCAGGGCATAGTGGAAGCACAAGGCGAAGGCAGAGGAGGAGGAAGAGGTCGCCAATGCAGCTGGGCACCGCCAGCACCTCAGAAGGCAGGGTTAGCATGGCCGAAATGTGGAAAAGCTTTGTCAGCACGCCACAACAACCAGCACCACCAGCTGATATGGAACGTCTTAGCAGGAGCCAGCAATGTGGACAAGCTCACGTTCATTAAAATGAACCCGGCATGGATCCCACAGGACATGTCCGTACCTTGTGCAGAATAGACATGTATACCGGCTTTAACCAGCCATTGATATACTACAGCGCAATTGCTCATTCTTGTACAGGGAGTGCAGAATTATTAGGCAAGTTGTATTTTTGAGGATTAATTTTATTATTGAACAACAACCATGTTCTCAATGAACCCAAAAAACTCATTAATATTAAAGCTGAATATTTTTGGAAGTAGTTTTTAGTTTGTTTTTAGTTTTAGCTATTTTAGGGGGATATCTGTGTGTGCAGGTGACTATTACTGTGCATAATTATTAGGCAACTTAACAAAAAACAAATATATACCCATTTCAATTATTTATTTTTACCAGTGAAACCAATATAACATCTCAACATTCACAAATATACATTTCTGACATTCAAAAACAAAACAAAAACAAATCAGTGACCAATATAGCCACCTTTCTTTGCAAGGACACTCTAAAGCCTGCCATCCATGGATTCTGTCAGTGTTTTGATCTGTTCACCATCAACATTGCGTGCAGCAGCAACCACAGCCTCCCAGACACTGTTCAGAGAGGTGTACTGTTTTCCCTCCTTGTAAATCTCACATTTGATGATGGACCACAGGTTCTCAATGGGGTTCAGATCAGGTGAACAAGGAGGCCATGTCATTAGATTTTCTTCTTTTATACCTTTTCTTGCCAGCCACGCTGTGAAGTACTTGGACGCGTGTGATGGAGCATTGTCCTGCATGAAAATCATGTTTTTCTTGAAGGATGCAGACTTCTTCCTGTACCACTGCTTGAAGAAGGTGTCTTCCAGAAACTGGCAGTAGGACTGGGAGTTGAGCTTGATCCTCAACCCGAAAAGGCCCCACAAGCTCATCTTTGATGATACCAGCCCAAACCAGTACTCCACCTCCACCTTGCTGGCGTCTGAGCCGGACTGGAGCTCTCTGCCCTTTACCAATCCAGCCACGGGCCCATCCATCTGGCCCATCAAGACTCACTCTCATTTCATCAGTCCATAAAACCTTAGAAAAATCAG
Organism: Bufo bufo; assembly: GCF_905171765.1. NCBI lineage: Eukaryota > Metazoa > Chordata > Amphibia > Anura > Bufonidae > Bufo > Bufo bufo. The sequence goes on along the minus strand of NC_053389.1, from coordinate 586,448,324 downwards.
TCTTGAGATATTTCTTGGCCCAGTCTTGACGTTTCAGCTTGTGTGTCTTGTTCAGTGGTGGTCGTCTTTCAGCCTTTCTTACCTTGGCCATGTCTCTGAGTATTGCACACCTTGTGCTTTTGGGCACTCCAGTGATGTTGCAGCTCTGAAATATGGCCAAACTGGTGGCAAGTGGCATCTTGGCAGCTGCACGCTTGACTTTTCTCAGTTCATGGGCAGTTATTTTGCGCCTTGGTTTTTCCACACGCTTCTTGCGACCCTGTTGACTATTTTGAATGAAACGCTTGATTGTTCGATGATCACGCTTCAGAAGCTTCGCAATTTTAAGAGTGCTGCATCCCTCTGCAAGATATCTCACTATTTTTGACTTTTCTGAGCCTGTCAAGTCCTTCTTTTGACCCATTTTGCCATTATGTAATTATGCACACCTAATATAGGGTGTTGATGTCATTAGACCACACCCCTTCTCATTACAGAGATGCACATCACCTAATATGCTTAATTGGTAGTAGGCTTTCGAGCCTATACAGCTTGGAGTAAGACAACATGCATAAAGAGGATGATGTGGTCAAAATACTAATTTGCCTAATAATTCTGCACGCAGTGTATTTTGGATATTTCACACTCTTTTGGAGTGTACCCTAATAAAATAAAATTAAAATTAAAACCAAAAAAACTGTGTTGGCTACCTCGTACTCCTCCACAGCTGCTTCCACCTACACCGCTACGTCCACTGCCTCCTCAAACTCCTACTCCATATGGACCTTCACCTCATAAATCAAGTATTCATTTTTTATTTGTACGTATTTTATTTTATGTCTTTTCACTAATTTGTTTGTTACATTTTCGGGTTAAATTGAGCAATTTTTGGGTGTCATATACCCCTGCTCTACCTAGTTGACAGCTTAATAAATTTCACAAATTTTTCTTTTACATTTTCGGGTGACATTAAACAATTTTTGGCTGTGATAGACCCCTGCTCTACCTAGTAGACAGGTTAATAAATTTCACAAATTTTTCTGTTACATTCTTGTGTTGACATTTTTAAATTTTTGCCATGAATAAACCCCTGCTCTGCATAGGTGACAGGGACCAAAATTTTTAAATATAATCTGTTCCATTGGTGGGTGACGTTAACACATTTCTGGCGATGAAAAACTCCTACTCTGCATAGGTGACAGAGACTTAAATTTCTAAAATTTGTCTTTAATTGGCCCTTTCCTTCGATCCTTCTGCTTTAATAACTTTTCCCATATTTCAGCTCGATCAAAAATAAATTTCATCCATTTATCTCCCTTGGATGTGGTCTCTCTTTCTCACGCTCCCTCTCCGGTGTGGAACCCTGATTCTCCGATAGCCATGATCAACATGGTAGGCTCAGAGAAGAACATCGAAAGTTGATAGAGAAGTTATCCAAAAGGATGCTGGACGTCACGGGGGCACCTCTGCATAGGTGACAGGAAAAAAATCGTCTGTTACATTGTCAGGTGATATTTTACAAATTTTGCTGGATAGAAACCCCTGCTCTGCATAGGTGACAGGGAATTAAATTTCAGAAATTCTTTATTAATTGATGCTCGCCACCTCCTTTCATTCAATTTAGTTGTCCCACATTTGCGCTTCAATAGTTTGTCCCACATTTCTGCTCTAACATATTTAATTTGAAGCAATTAACCTCCCTTGGATGTGGTCTCTCTTTCTCATGCTCCCTCTCCGGCATGGAACCTTGATTCCTCGCCACCCGTGATCACCATGGTAGGCGCATAAAAGAACATCGAAAGTTGATAGAGAAGATATCCAATTGAATCGTGGACATCACTGGGACGTGCGACATGGTGGAGCAGTATGCATGCACACGCCTACACATACTGAATGATGGGTCTGCCCCCTTCAACCTCTGGGTCTCTGAATTGGGCACATGGCATGAGCTTGCCCTTTACACCTTAGAGGTGCTGACCTGCCCTGCAGCCAGTGTATTGTCTGAACGTGTGTTTAGCACGATTGGAGGGGGTTATCACAGGTTATATTTCCCAATGTTTTGGGGTGTACACTATTTAAAAATTAAAACCAAAAAGCAGTGTTGGCTACCTCCTCCACCGCCGCTTCCATCTACAGCGCCACATCCACCGCCTCCTCAACCTCCTACTCCATATGGACCTCGTCCTCCTAGATCAAGATTATTATATTTAATTTTTACGTATTTTATGTTATTTAAAGTCATTTCCCTATCCACATTTGTTTGCAGAGCACTTGCCATGCTCTTAACCACATTTTGATGCCATTTGCAGCCCTCTAGCCCTTTCCATGACATTTTTACAGCCATTTTAGTGCTCCAAAGTTTAGGTACCCATTGACTTCAATTTGGCTCACAATAACTGATCAAAATAACTTACTAACTGAAGTGTGAACTTAACTTAACTGGGGAATGAGCAGAATACTTACATTGTGACCTCCTTCTAACCCTTTTAGCTACAGATCTGCCAATTGCCAGCCTCCTCTTACTTCTGCCATCCAAGATGGCCACATGGCTTCTCGAACTGATTTGTGACTGCCCGACGCACAGGAACTCCACCTTGTATATGCTTGATAGGCTTCTCCAGCAGAAACATGCAGTTAATGACTACCTGTACAAACTCTGCGGTAGGACAAGTTCTAGGGAGCTTGTTTATTTTTCACCGTGCCAGTGGCTGTTCATGCGAAATGCATGCAGACTTCTGCAGCCATTTGATAAGATCACCAAACTGGTCAGTCGCAGACAGGGTGCCATCAGTGACATCGTACCTTACTCCTTTTTTCTGGAGCATGCAATGCGTTGTGTCATTGATCAAGCCAGAGAGGAGCAGGAAGATGAGGAAGTCGCAATGCTGGACGAATTCCCAGGGGGGGGGCTACTCCATCTGAGACAAGTCAACAGGAGTCTGAAGAGGAGTCAAAGGAGGATGGTGTCAGGGTGGAGGAGGAGCAAGAAGAGCATGCTTTAAACCGTTCTGGGATCCGGTGTGTTGTCCGTGGCTGGGGGAGGAGACCAAGGACGACAATATCCTGGACGATGAGCAGGAACCAGGCCACTCCACAGCTTCCAGTTTAGTGAAAATGGGGACCTTCATGCTCCAGTGTTTGAAGAGGGACCCCCGTATAAAAAGCATAAAGGGCAAGGACCAGTACTGGGTGGAAACGTACTTAGACACCCGGTACAAAAACAAAATGGCGGATATGTTACATCACAGAAAGCTGTCAGAATTCAGCATTCTAGGCCTTGCTTCGAGAAATACTGCATTCTGCTTTTGCGGCGCTGGCAGGGGAATTTCCACTCACAGAGAAACAGTTGCGGGTACCAATCCAACAGCGCATGCAAGAAGAGGGCGATTTGAAGATTGTTTGTCACCGGATATGAGATCATTCTTGCAGCCAACCTATCGACTGCCGTCCTCCAGATCCAGACTCATGGAACGCCTACACCAACAGGTGTCCGACTACATCGGGTTACATCGGGTGGACGCTCTGAGAAGCGAGGAACCCCTGGACTACTGGGTGTGCAGGCTTGACCTGTGGCTAGAGCTGGAAGAACGTCAGCAAGGCAAGCCATGGCCGTGTAAGATCTTCTAAGCGTAAAAGGTTGATGATGCCAGATAACCCTCTTGCCCAACGGTTGCCCGCTTGCTTGTCGGAACTGCTAACCAGCCAACTACTGCCATATAAAATTTGTGGCCATTGGCACACCGCAATGGAAGGTCACCAGAAGGAAATATTTCTCCCAGAAATGCATTCAAGAGCTACCGTATATGGCCATGTTCAGCGGCAAGTGAATATATCTCTGGCACACAGTGTCGGTGCCAAGATACATCTGACCACAGACACGTGGTCTAGCAAACATGGGCAGGAAAGGTACATAATTTGTATTGCCCACTGGGTGAACCTCCTGACGGCTGTCAAGCATGTAACCTGTGGCCCCCGTGTGGATTTGGTGTTACCGCCAAGGATTGCATGCAAGCCTGTCACTTCTTCTCCTCCTCCTACTGCATCCTCCGTCTCCTCCTATGCTGACACCTCCTTTTCCACTGCTACCGCCTCTTGCGCTGCGCCCCCCCCCCCCAGCTCCCCAGAACCTATTCGACGTCCCAGGTGAGAGGTTACCATGCTATGCTGCGGCTGTTGTGACTGGAGACCAAGAGCCACGCTGGTCCTGCACAGGCCCACTGAAAGGGAGGGTGGGGACAGCAATGTTCATCAGTCACATCTTCCTTGCATTACCATAAAAGTACTGACTGCAAGCTCAGAAGTGGCAGACTGCTGAAATCAGCAGTTCTGACACTACACTATGCTGCTATCAGTGACAGGTTTCCTTTAAAAATGTTAACTTGCCAAGGCAGTAAAAAAAAATCATGCAGAATTTGATAAATCAGCAAGCTCATCAATTCACAGGTGTTATACATTTCAGGAAAAAATGAAGTCTGTTGTGACTATTTTCATATTTTAGATGCACACGCTCACTAATATCTTCCATCTAGCATGTATCATTTCTATAAACGAAAAAAAAAAATTAAATAAACGGAAAAAATTCCACGGCACATCCAGGGCTTAAAATCAGAATAGTTTCCTTTTATTCACCAGGCAGGGACGTTTCGGTCCACTTACTGGAACCTTTCTCAAGCATTAACAAAGTGCAATAGTGCCATGTGCATATTTATAATGGTATACATTAATAATGACCAATCAGTATAATTAAACAAATCAAACCTAAAAAATTACTAAAAATGTCTGTACAAATTGTGTTTTTACATATTTTCCATACATGCCAATGTGCAAACATTCATATACATTTCAATGAGAACATGTACAGTACATATTAAAACTAATGTTTTATGCGACTCTGAAGTATTATCAAACAAATTTCATTAATCGCTATCATAATTGTAAACTACAAAACACCTGTGACCCAATACATAAAATACCTTAGTGCAGGTGCATATAATAAAAACATTCGAGAGGACGGCCAGAGATTCGGCGAAGATCCGGTCTGCATGGATACTGGCGTGTGAGATTTCTCAATGCGCATGCCCTATATCATTCGAATAGATACATCATGTTTCCGGGTATCACGGTCACATATCCGCGAGTCAACCCCCGTGACCGTAGTTCTGGTCACATGATTGCATTCCCGATCATGCGATCCCTTCCCACGAGATGTATGCTGTGTTCCACAGGGAAGAGAGTCGTGGAACGCAAGCCTCAACATGATAACAGAAAGAGCATTGGACCGATCCAGATCAAAAGCACATTCGATCAGGAAAATAATGTGTAGATATAAAAAATATATATATTTAAAGGTGGTAATATATGTGCTGGCCAAATGAAGGGGACAGTCAGTCCTATCAACCGCAAAAATTTGCCACAGAAATATAACGGGTACCCAGGGACCTGATCAACATGTATAAAAATTAACATACGAAGCGGGACAATCACCGACCGATCACACCGTGTATCCAACCTGGACACCAAGTATATTGACCCTGGGTGATTGAATCCCCACTGTATGTAAAGCAATATTTGTTGGACATGGGTTAGGGGTGTGCTGACGTGCATACATTTAAGGACACACCATGAATTTTCAGTACGAAGTAATCCCCAATTACATACACCATCAATCTTACGGAGACTCCAAATATGTTGTGCGATCATCTCACCGGAAGATACATTGGAAACCCTCATGTACCACTGGGTATTCATTCCTGGATACCAAAGTGGCACTGTATGGTCCAATCTCTACCCGATTGTGGGGACCTCAACCCACTGTATAAGTACATTGCTAGTAAACATATATACACCTACTACGACACACATATTGGTCGGTTTTACCTCATTGCTTGTTAAAGGGGATATTAATTATTGATATTTATGCAAATCTCAATAATTAATATTCATAAATAGGCGAGAGTCGTCTAGTGATGACTCCGCCTATTTATACCTAAATAAACATAAAACACTACTGATTGCCTTACACTAATCACTAATCTAGCTGCATGCGCCTTACTATCACTATACTACGGCGGCGACTACTAAAAACACCATACACTGCATTATGAACAATAAGGAATATTTATTACACAATACAATTATACACGTCTAGCAATACGCTAATATCTATACATATTCATGGATCAATGGATATGAATATATATACATATAGACGTACACACCGCAGTACAGAAACAGTACTACCATAAACACAATACAAGCCTAACTACACTACACAACACAATCCCACATTCCACCCCACACACTATCTATACAATACAATAATACATTCGCATACACACAAATATCAGTAACAACCCCACCCGTCTGTACTCACTGTCCCTACAGGGTAACAAGAGGGTTAATTACACAATATTGTTTGCAGAGCAGAGGCATGCTCCACAGAGGATTGTTTGCAGAGCAGAAGCATGCTCTACAGAGGAACCAAGGCAGGGGACCAGGGTAACCACCAGGGGTTAATCAGGGTTTACCAGCAGGGCCACCAGGGTTCAGGGGTCTATGGGGGGTGATAACAGGGTAAACCAGGGGAGAGCAGGCCCACAGGGAACCAGGGGATGTATAGGGTTCCAGGGGTAACCAGGGGAGAGTAGGGGAACAGGGCACTGAAGGGGTTAACAGGGGACTGGGGAGCAGAGTTGCAGAGCAGGGGACTGTGACCTGGGGCAGCAGGGCAGGGGTTAAGGGCAGCAGCAATGCTGCTGGGATTGCCATTGGGGGACTGCTGGGCACTGAAGGGGTTAATGGCAGGGGGGCAGTGAGATATTTCAGGGCAGCAAGGGTTAAGGAGGAGGCAGGACAGGGAAAGTGATACTTAGACTGTATAACTTCTGCTCCGTCCTTCTGCTCTCCTCCTCAGGGCTGTTCTGGGCTCAACTACTCAGCCTAGTCTCCTCCACTTCTCTTCAGAGCGCTGCCAGCCTTTCGGGTATGTGCAGGAGCGCAGCTCCTTCGCTGGCTGCGCTCTCTCCTCTTAGTGGGGGGGGGGGGGATCTTCACTCCGGCATGCAGGGGGTCCACTTCTGAGCGCAGAGCACAGCGCTCTGCTGCGGCAGGCAGGCAGGGGTTCTCTATCCCAGCGCCGGGTGCGCTCACCTTCAGGGGGGGGGGGGACCCAACTGTCAGAGCGCAGTGCTGCTGGGGTATTTAAACCCTGCAGCACTCGCGCCCGTTTTACCGCCCTGCGCCAGCCCGCTCTCCCAGGCAGGGGGATCCTTTGATCCTCCCGCCTGTGGAGATATCGCACATCTCTGGCGCTGTAATTACAGCGCCTGAGGTGAGCGGCAGACAGGGGCACTGTCTGTCTCCTCCACCCACCCAGCAGGCGCATATGAGCGGGATTCCGGCCATATATGTCCATAGATGCTTGGGGCACATCTATAAGCATATATGAACGGACATTATTCACATAGGGGCAGGAATAAGCCCTCCTATATAACTGTATAGGGGCACATATATATATGATAAGGGGGCATATATTAAGGGGGATTATCTAAGGGGCCACATTCATATATAAGGGGGCACAGATAAGGGGGCACAAGCCCCTACAATATAAGAGGGCACAAGCCCCTACAATATAAGGGGGCACATATTTCCCACAGGGGCCACCATGAGCCCCTGGGGATCACCATGGGCAGACGTGCGCAGATGCTGGGCACATCTGCGCACATCGTCCCATGATTCTATGGCTAATGTATGAACATATATACCATACATGCCCGCACGTGTTTGCAGGCATGCATGGATATATATGCATATGTCTCAACCGTTCCTCAACAATCCCCCTGTTGTCGGACTATATAATACGACAATATAATGGGGGAACGGGTTGAGATATATTTGCCCCCCTTCAACCCCATCTTTGGTGGAAGTTCAGGAAGAACTGTAGTGCACACTGATCTTTAGGTACTTAGACATCCGTCTTCCTCCGACCTGCCCTTCACCATAACCTACTCCTCCGTCCACAGGATACACCGTCTTCTTCTTGACCTCTTTAGGATACCACACACCCACAGTCTCTTTAACAGTCTTTTCATGTCGGCAAACACCCACTTTGGAGTGACCACACCCCCACAGTCTCTAGGTAATTGCCGATCTTCAGGTGTCGTCGTCCCCCCCAAATCTGGAGCGGGTTCACTCTTTGCAGTCTTTAACTGGCCTTTCTTTAACAGTCTCTTGGTGTCGGCCACCCCCACTTTGGAGTGACCACACCCCCACAGTCTCGGTAGTTCTGCCGATCTTCAGGTATGGCCCGCCTCCAAGGAATCTGGAGCGGGTTCACCCTCACAACCTCAGTCCCAACTTTCTTCAATCACCACTTTCGTCCAACATCTGTTTCCATCTTGATGGGTACGGTTCTCCCGTGGACAGATTAATAGGTCTTTACAAGGCAGGTCAGAAGCGGCGATGTCACAGTACCTAAATTCTACTGCGGAGAACACCTCCGCCACACTACACATCCAGCCCTTCCCTTAAGAACTTCACCGTTCCAGGGTTCAAGGTGGCAAATGAATGATGCCTGTCCCTATCGTGACCTAACCTTATCCCCATTCACACAAAATACATGTCACATCCCTCCCAACACCACCAAATTCCATTAAATGTGTGTGTACCCATAGAGACTCATGCAACCTGGCATATCTCTACACCTCCAAAGACACAGGTAGGTCGCAGACCCCCGTGTCCATGGGAAACGACTATAGGATGCAAATGTGTACAGCCCAATTATATAGGCTGTCACACATTTGTACCTAGAGTGTCTATAGGTACACAATCAACCAACAAACATAATCAATATATACACACAATACAATGTGCTATGGGGTTTCAGGGTAGTACAAGTTATATGTCCCAAACCCTCATAGGAAACAAAGTGTCCATCAAATATTTGGCTACAGGACAAAGTTGGAGTTATGTCCTGAGCCTCCTCCTCCGGATAGTTCTGTAAAGTTCTGTCTGGTTCTGGTGTATTTGGTCAATAAGTCCCTTGACCCTCCGACGATGACCAGAACCAGAAGAAGTTTCACTGGGTGAAACAAGTGATAAGTTCTTCCACCCGAACGTCTCCCAAGTCTTCCTCTAGAGCCTTAAATAATGCTCCCGCTGGATTGTGGCACAGTCTTCTCTAGAACACCTCTAGGCAGAGGTCGCTTAGTTGCCAAAATCCAGTGGGATCCTCTGGAGCTTCACAACAGTGTCAGGGGGAATAGCTGGTCTCTTCTGTGGCGTCTCCTGGGTTTTTCTTCCGCTCCATATAAAATCACACCTATGGCAGAAGAAAATACCAGGCGCTCCCAGGGGAATTTCTCCCCTAACAGTGCAATTAAATGTGAAAATTCCCAGCACCAATACCTTTGACCCATGGGTAGAGAAAGGTATTGGGCTGCCCTTTATCTCACAGGACCCCTCGTTATCCCAACACTGGTGTCTGAACACCCTACCTTCAGAGGATAGCGTCCTCTGCTGCACATCCCTCTGCACCAACAGATAAGGATGGCCGCCCTACTAGGTTAGGATAACTGGAGTTCTGTGGACAAAGCACCATCTTGTTATTGATGGCACCGTATCCCCGTCCGCTCGTGTGTACCCAGGCCGATTTCCCCCTGTGATCCCATCTTGTGGAGGCCCGCAGAACCAATGGCATAGGCATGCCCTGGCTCCCCAGGACCCCACAACACAAGAACACAGTCCACATTCTGCTGCCAAACACTCTGCGTCCAATCCCTATCAGAGCTGTGCTACCTGACCGGACTAGAATTAAGTGCGCAGCACAACATTACACCAATGTTGTCTGTCCGCCCCAGTCCCCAGCGCAACACAGCCCTACCGAAAACCTTGAGCACAACAGCGCTATCTGTATCGATCCGAGACCCTGGCTGCCCAGAATAAAATCACATCATCCTTTGTGTAGGATTTCCCGTGTGAAATTATCTGCTCGCAAGCCTATACGTTCTCGATCCACAGTATAACACTGTTCCACTGCAAGGGGACACAGAATGAAACAGACAGCAGATGGGACTTACACCACTACATAAATCAGCATGGTGGAACACACTCGTAGACAAGGACTACCACCATCAACATCAAGAAAAACTTACAAACAGATAACAAAAACACACAACATGGACATACACAGGGAACAAACGGTGTAACAAATAGTACAGGGGTGTCAAATGTTGCCTAGCCTAGCTTGGCCATTCTGACCCCTCAGCAGCTGGTGATGCTGCCGAGAGGTAACCCCGTTATGGCCAGGCTGACTAGACCCCACTGCACAATTTGTTACCTGGCTGATACTGTTGGACACATTGCAATTACCTGCACAAGGGCAATTCCTTGCAATGTGTCCTTTGTTCCCACACCTGAAACACGTGACTTGGTTTCCTGTCCTGTGTGTTATGTTCCTATCTGTTTCGCAGTGTCTCGCTATGTGACCTAGGCCACCACATGCAAAACATCTGATGCTTGCTCTGCATGGCCCAGGTCCATCTACACTGCAGCCGTGCTCCCTTTTCCTGAATTGTTCCATCCTCAGGGACGCACTCTTCACCACAGTTCTTTTTCCCAAAGTCAGGGAAAAATCTCTGTTAGTCTGGACCGGCTTGACCTGATGATCAGACCGGTCACAGACTACTCTCCCCCCTTGTGGCCCTGCACAGGGCAACATTTTGGGGGATTCCAACCCTGGCTTTACGGAAAAAGAAAGGGCCGGCACCAACTTGGTAATAACCTGTTGCATGCCAGACATTAGCTGGGACCTTACAGCAACCTGAGCCTTCAATTTGGCTACCGTCACGTCAGTAGAGGCAGTCCGCTCCTTGAAGGCCTTGAGCTCAGTATAAGACTGAGTCACCTTAGCCTCAATTTCCTCCTTCTGCCTCTGCAGCTCTACTAACTGTGACTCTATCCTAGCCACCTGCGCTTCTCGGTCAACAGTAGACTGCACATTCTCCGCCAGCTGTGCCCGCAATGCCGAAACCTGGTCCGAATTACTGGTACAGCACTGGCAGTGAATGGCCGGAGGAATTGTCTCCGTTGACCGAGACACCAGCGCCACTTCCTTTGGCTTACAGGTGCTAGCCTCAAACGTATGAACGAGTTTGGCGAGCATCCGAAGCCGTTTGGTGGACTTATTCAACACCGTCCGTTTATTAACACATAGCTTGTCGTAACTACAAGCCTGTGCTAACAAATCGGACCACAGCATTTCTGCTGACTTGTAAGTGGTGGGGAGGATGGTTTTAAATGTGCTGTGTTTAGCTAACTGGTGTAGTGTGGAGAAGTTCATACTCACGTTTGGATGAGAGGCCATCTTCCTTGGTGTTGTCCTTTGTTGTCCCTTGTATGCTGCGTGGAGGAGGTCCTGTAGTATCAGGAACGTCTTCTCCCGCTCAGCTGGACTTCTCTGTTCAGCTCCAACGGTGATGGTCCTCTCTTCAGTGACGTATGCGACGACTTCTCTCCAGTGTTCAGTGGGCGTGCAAGGCAATCAGAAAATCGTTAATACACAAATCAGAAAGATTTAAATTCTCTGCTCTAGAGATTGCTCTGTGTTTGGTTCTGATTGAACAAACCGCTTTACCTGTACGAACTATCAGGCAATGGACGCTCAGAATCCACTGACCGCGTCCCTCCTGTCTGACTAGTTCACAGCGTAAACGATTTTTTTCTCCACCAAAATCAAACACAGAAAACAAATTCCTAGCAGTGGGCCTGGCTCGCCAATGTTAAAGGGGATATTAATTATTGATATTTATGCAAATCTCAATAATTAATATTCATAAATAGGCGAGAGTCGTCTAGTGATGACTCCGCCTATTTATACCTAAATAAACATAAAACACTACTGATTGCCTTACACTAATCACTAATCTAGCTGCATGCGCCTTACTATCACTATACTACGGCGGCGACTACTAAAAACACCATACACTGCATTATGAACAATAAGGAATATTTATTACACAATACAATTATACACGTCTAGCAATACGCTAATATCTATACATATTCATGGATCAATGGATATGAATATATATACATATAGACGTACACACCGCAGTACAGAAACAGTACTACCATAAACACAATACAAGCCTAACTACACTACACAACACAATCCCACATTCCACCCCACACACTATCTATACAATACAATAATACATTCGCATACACACAAATATCAGTAACAACCCCACCCGTCTGTACTCACTGTCCCTACAGGGTAACAAGAGGGTTAATTACACAATATTGTTTGCAGAGCAGAGGCATGCTCCACAGAGGATTGTTTGCAGAGCAGAAGCATGCTCTACAGAGGAACCAAGGCAGGGGACCAGGGTAACCACCAGGGGTTAATCAGGGTTTACCAGCAGGGCCACCAGGGTTCAGGGGTCTATGGGGGGTGATAACAGGGTAAACCAGGGGAGAGCAGGCCCACAGGGAACCAGGGGATGTATAGGGTTCCAGGGGTAACCAGGGGAGAGTAGGGGAACAGGGCACTGAAGGGGTTAACAGGGGACTGGGGAGCAGAGTTGCAGAGCAGGGGACTGTGACCTGGGGCAGCAGGGCAGGGGTTAAGGGCAGCAGCAATGCTGCTGGGATTGCCATTGGGGGACTGCTGGGCACTGAAGGGGTTAATGGCAGGGGGGCAGTGAGATATTTCAGGGCAGCAAGGGTTAAGGAGGAGGCAGGACAGGGAAAGTGATACTTAGACTGTATAACTTCTGCTCCGTCCTTCTGCTCTCCTCCTCAGGGCTGTTCTGGGCTCAACTACTCAGCCTAGTCTCCTCCACTTCTCTTCAGAGCGCTGCCAGCCTTTCGGGTATGTGCAGGAGCGCAGCTCCTTCGCTGGCTGCGCTCTCTCCTCTTAGTGGGGGGGGGGGATCTTCACTCCGGCATGCAGGGGGTCCACTTCTGAGCGCAGAGCACAGCGCTCTGCTGCGGCAGGCAGGCAGGGGTTCTCTATCCCAGCGCCGGGTGCGCTCACCTTCAGGGGGGGGGGGGACCCAACTGTCAGAGCGCAGTGCTGCTGGGGTATTTAAACCCTGCAGCACTCGCGCCCGTTTTACCGCCCTGCGCCAGCCCGCTCTCCCAGGCAGGGGGATCCTTTGATCCTCCCGCCTGTGGAGATATCGCACATCTCTGGCGCTGTAATTACAGCGCCTGAGGTGAGCGGCAGACAGGGGCACTGTCTGTCTCCTCCACCCACCCAGCAGGCGCATATGAGCGGGATTCCGGCCATATATGTCCATAGATGCTTGGGGCACATCTATAAGCATATATGAACGGACATTATTCACATAGGGGCAGGAATAAGCCCTCCTATATAACTGTATAGGGGCACATATATATATGATAAGGGGGCATATAATAAGGGGGATTATCTAAGGGGCCACATTCATATATAAGGGGGCACAGATAAGGGGGCACAAGCCCCTACAATATAAGAGGGCACAAGCCCCTACAATATAAGGGGGCACATATTTCCCACAGGGGCCACCATGAGCCCCTGGGGATCACCATGGGCAGACGTGCGCAGATGCTGGGCACATCTGCGCACATCGTCCCATGATTCTATGGCTAATGTATGCACATATATACCATACATGCCCGCACGTGTTTGCAGGCATGCATGGATATATATGCATATGTCTCAACCGTTCCTCAACATTGCTAAAAATATCAGTTTGCTAAGTATCTTCTTCACATATGATATCCCCATCACCATGGTCAGCACAACTACCTCCTAAATCCATAATGTAAAAAATAAGACAAATATAGCAAAACAAAAATTTCATGCTCAAAGCATAAAATTTCCTATTAATCAAAATGATATTTATTATGAACACTGTCAGTATCCAATAGGAACCAAAGATCAACGCCTCCTCTTCACAAATTGTCATTCCTCTTCCAAAATCTGCAAGAGATAAAAGATTAATTAGAGTTCATCCTAATAATCAAAACATAGCACCACTATACTGTATATCCAGGAAGAACAATAGAGAAATTCAACAAATGCATAATTAGTTAAATAACCAAGTCTACATTCAGGCCATTGGGCCTAAGTGTGTTCAATGTAGAAATCCAATGGATTTCCTGTCTTTTTAAAAGGAGGTTCCTGTTTCCACCTTTTCTGGGAACTGGAGCATGGTCAATCAACATACATCTTAAATCTCCCTCCTTATGTTCAAAATCCACAAAATGTTTTGATACTGGAAGGTCCATATGTTTTTTTTTTATGAAGTATATGTGCTGGTTAATTCTAGTTTTGAAATCTAGGGAAGTCTCTCCTACGTACAACATATTGCACGGACACCACAATACATAAACAATGAATGTCGAATCACAAGTGAGGTAATGTTTGATAAAGTATTTCTTTTGTGTAATCGAATGTAGAAAAAAGTTTTCCATTTTCATATACCTACTGTTCACACAATTTAAACAGGGAAACACATTTTTTTTACTTCGATGGAAACTTTGTTCCCCTACTTTGTGTGGGCCTTTATCTGTACAAACTAATTTATCCTTCAGGTTCTTAGCTCTTTTATATGACATTAGCGGGGGGACCCTGAACTCCTCTATGTCCCCATGTCCACTTCTCAAAATGGGCCAGTGTTTAGTGATAATCTGTTTAATGCATATACTGTCTTCTGTGTACGTAGTTACCAGGGGAATCCTATTTTCCTGGTTTTTTATCAGTTTTTTTTTCTGTAATAGGTCAACACGTGATTTTTTTGTTCACTACATTTAAGTGTTCCTTCAACAGGGATGAGGGAAACCCCTTGTCTTGGAAGGCTTGTGACATTTTGTTAAGTGTGCCATCCAGTTTTTGATCACTACTTACTATACGTTTGGCACACAAATATTGGCTTAGTGGCAATGATTTTACCATGACCCTCGAGTGTGCACTGTTATAACATAACAATGTGTTTCTATCCATAGGTTTTGAATAGACTTCAGTGACTAAAGTATTATCTATCACTGTTATGTAAATATCAAGAAAGTGGATTGTTTCTCTTGAATATTGCAGAGTGAATTTGATATCACTATCCATCCCATTCAAAAAATTAAAAAAGTCAAGTAGTTGATGCTCTGTACCTGTCCAAATTGGGAAGACGTCATTTATGTATCTCCACAACCTCAGGACATGCCTGAAGTGGTGCGACACATAGATGAACATCTCCTCAAGGAAGGCGACCTCCATGTTTGCGTAAGTCGGGGCCACATTACACCCCATGGCAGTCCCCTTTCACTGCAAGTAAAAGTGATCACCAAATAAAAAATAGTTACTTGTCAAAACTGTGTGAAGGAGACATAGGATAAAATCCTGACAACCCATCAAGAAGGTTGAGCGTCCCAAGGCTTGCTTCACTACATCAATCCCAAAACTATGCCTAATAGATGTATAAATGCTAGTGATATCAAGGGAGGGAGACCAGAATAGCATTAGGTGGAAATGTTATATCTGCCAGTTTGTTTAAAAAGTCAGTTGTATCTTAGATAGATGACCTAGCTGACATGGCATAATGGCGTAGGATCTTGTCTAACAATATAGAAATATTGCACAGGAGGGAACCTCTCCCCGAGACAATAGGTCTACCAGGTGGGTTAGTGAGATTTTTGTGGATTTTTGGTAATAGGTAAAGAATAGGTGTAGTCGGATATGTTACTGTAAGAAACTCCTTAAGTTTAATATCAATAAAACCAGCTGTAAATGCTTCCTGTAATAAGTTTTGAATCCCTCTCTCTATGTCCCACCTGAGATCCTAATTGAGTTGCTGGCCCAATGAATTATCCTGTAACTGTCTATGTGCTTCGTCTATATATTGTTGAGTGTCCATGACCACAATCGCACCTCCCTTATTGGCAGGTTTGATAGTGAGACTGTGGTCATGGACCAACTCATTCAAAGCACGCCACTCCAACTGGGTCATGTTGGGAAGGCGAACATGTTTTACTGCTTTAGATTTCAAAGTATACACTTCTTTCAAAACCGTATAAATGAACAATTCAATTGCTGGCGACGATGTAGGTGGAACAAAATGACTCTTATTAAACAGGTCAAAATCACATAATCTAAGGTCAGTAGTAATCTCCTCATTTTGTTGTGATACATGTGAGGAAAACCAAGTTTTGAGTTTAAGCCTACAGAAAAACTGGTGCAAATCAATCTCCAGTTGTAGCCAGTCCATGCTCACATTTGGACTTAAGCTCAATCCCTTGGTTAATACTTTTAATTACATATCTGATAAAACATGTGATGAGATATTTACCGCAATATTCATATCTGTACGTTCTTTTTCTTCTGTGGTTGCTTCCTGCTCCTGGTTTTTATTTTGATTTCTGTGTCACCTCCTTCTTCACGTCAAGTTGTTTTTTTTCGGTATGGTTGGACGCATTCCCTAAAAAAGATCCTGTATGGAAGTTCTGTTGTTGTTCACTCTGTGTTGATCCTCTCATTATGCTTCTCCTACCCATTTTGGGGTTCCGCACTTAAGATTGCTGATTATTATCTGTCCAATTATACACATTGTCCGTATTATAGTCCATGGCATCATTCTGCCACTTACTCCTTTTTGTGTCCTGCATTTCATTCCTTAGTTTGTCAACAAACGGTTTAAATTTAGACATGTATTCCTGATATTCATCTGCTGATAACAATGACGATAAAGTGGCTTGTAGCGCATCCCTCTTTTCTGTCATATCCGCCAAATCCTTTTGTATAAACTCTATATTTAACAGAATTAAGTCCAAAGAAAACTTATTAGCAATTGATTCATATTTCAATCAAAATTCATTGTCATGCATATACATCGTCGGTTGTTAATGGGTCCTCAACCCCCCAAGAGTATCCTCTCTGCCTCTTCCTGGGATTATGAAAAAACGCCTGGTGTAGATAAATCCACAGTGGGAAAAAACATTTTTACCTGTATTATTCAAGGTTCAAAAGCATGCCTGCTCTACCGATTCAAACGTAGACAAACAATAACTCTGGGCAGCACAGCAGTTTCAATGTGTAGATATGGAGTGCCAGCAGCTGTGGGGGCGATCCACCTCCAAATAATCAATAAACGAAAAAAAATCCACGGCACATCCAGGGCATAAAATCAGAATAGTTTCCTTTTATTCACCAGGCAGCGACGTTTCAGTCCACTTGCTGGAACCTTTCTCAAGCATTAACAAAGTTCAATAGTGCCATGTGCATATTTATAACGGTATACTTAATTAATGACCAATCAATATAATTAAACAAATCAAACCTAAAGATGACTAAAAATGTCTGTACAAATTGTGTTTTTACATATTTTCCATACATGACAATGTGCAAACATTCATATACATTTCAATGAGAACATGTACCTATTAAAACAAATGTGTTATGCCACTCTGAATTATTATCAAACACATTTCATAAAGCACTATCATAATCGTAAACTACAAAACACCTGTGACCCAATACATAAAATACCTTAGTGCAGGTGCATATAATAAAAACATTCGAGAGGACGGCCATAGATTCGGCGATGATCCGGTTTGCATGGATACTGATGTGGGAGATTTCTCAATGCGCATGCCCCAAATCATTCGAATAGATACGTCATGTTTCCGGGTATCACGGTCACATGATCGCGAGTCAACCCCCGTGACCGTAGCTCCGGTCACATGATCGCATTCCCGATCATGCGAACCCTTCCCGCAAGATCTATACTGCGTTCCACAGGGAATAGAGTTATGGAACGCAAGCCTCAACATGATAATAGAAAGAGCATGGGACCGATATAGCAAAGTAAGTTATCATCGGAGTCTCGCGGGACTTCGATGATTAACTACTGGATTTGATTTTTCAACTTTAAAACCATTTTCAAACATGGATCTTAAGTCAGCTTCGGTATCAAAGTGGATCCATGCTTTAAAATGGTTTTAAAGTTAAAAAATCAATGGCCAAAGTTATTCACCGTCTCGCAAAAATGAGGAGCCAGGCATCTAGTGACAACTGGCTTCGCACTCCTCCAGCTGCAAACTTAGCAAGTACATTCAGAAACGTCTTTGCGGACCCACCTGATGTTTCCACAAGAAACCAGAGTCTAAAGCACACAATTGTACTATGGCTCTTTTAATATACAAATTTGACAGGAAAAAAAATGTAGCATGCCATATTACAAAGGTACAGAATATTTCCAACTAAGCTTATTTGTCAATGCTCAGAGGTCATGTGGCTGTAAGGCCTTACTGCAATGCCATACAGGTTATATGCCTATGAGTGCATGACACCCAATGCTGTTTAATAAGGCTGAGTTCACACTTCAGTTATTTGGTAAGTTATTTAGATCAGTTATTGTAAGACAGAACCAGGTGGGGGTCAAAAACACAGAACAGGTGCAGATCTTTCCGTTACGCCTGTTCTCTGAGAAGGATTCACTACTGCTTTTAGCTCTCAATAGCTGATGGAAATAACTGCCAAAATAACTGAATTGTGAACTTAGCCTCAAATAGCATTTAAAATTATAATGGGAACTTGTCACTTGTACTATGGTTCCCTCATTGATGGCATCATAGTGTAGTAATAGACCCACTGGTTTCATCAATCTGTCAATTTTGAGCTGGCAGTCACTACTTTTTAGTACTGACATGCCGAACCAGAGGGGGAGATGAGTCCGATGACGCTCACTCTCCCCATCCTCCGTGCCTCAGAATGATCACTGTCAGGTTTCTTTACTGATCTGCATAGGAAAGAAGCCTGACAGTCATCATCCGGATGAGGGGGAGGGTGGGGACAGCAAAGTTCATCAGTCACATCTACCTTGCATTACCATAAAAGTACTGACTGCCAGCTCAGAAGTGGCAGACTGCTGAAATCAGCAGTTCTGACACTACACTATGCTGCTATCAGTGACAAGTTTCCTTTAAAAATAACTTGCCAAGGCAGTAAGAAAAAAAAAAAATGCAGAATTTGATAAATCAGCAAGCTCATCAATTCACAGGTGTTATACATTTCAGGAAAAAATGAAGTCTGTTGTGACTATTTTCATATTTTAGATGCACACGCTCACTAATATCTTCCATCTAGCATGTATCATTTCTATTCATTAATCACTTTTCTAAAAAGGTTATGCCAGTTATATGATTGATCAATTCTGCTGACCTTCTATAATGAGATATATGTGATAGTTGAATCATCATTATGCAGATTATGTTTTCTACTACAACACAAGTCATCTTCCCATTGAAGGACTTCTAATAGAGCCCTCAGAACTCTTGCAGTAGTCTAAGGCTGGGTTCACAATACGTTTTATGCCTCCGAGTGACGTATACATTAGAAAAAAATAAAGCATACAAAAATGCAGCACACCACATTTTTGTATACTGCAAAGCCTGGTAAAAATGTATACTTTTTTTTTTACAATGGAACTCTATGGTGAACAGATGCCACAGTATGGCATCAGTCTGAGGCATCCGTTTAACGTATATGTTAAACGGCTGGGAAAAACGTGATGTGAACCCAGCCTAAAGTGTTTGTGGCATGCCAAGGATTGACCTTTGGGGGCAATCTGAATATTAGAAGCCTAAACAAAATTCCAAATTTGTATTTCTCTATTGTGTTTTAATGCAATAAGAAGCATGTCGGCTTCCATGTAATTCATGGCTCCACTTGAGTAGTAATATGAGCCGTTGAGAACTTAGCCACTGAAAGGATTAGTTGTTTAAGGAGAAACAAACTTGAAGGCATTGCATAATGGAAAATAGAATTTGTCACTATTTCATGGTCATGCAACCAGACTTAGAATATAAGGTGACCTTTAGGGTGGTCTCTACCAGAGTTTCCAAAAGGCTGTCTAAAAATTATCAGTCAATCTGTTAAGGGGATTTTTACCCAATGTATGTATTAAAAAAATAAATGTCTCTATAATCTTGCTGTCACACTGATACCTGCCACTGTCTTGCTGTCACGTCACTCAACGCTCCATATGAATTGGGACTAGTGCTCCGTGAACTTTCCTTCAGCACTGCGAGAGTTAATCCTGTCCTCCCGTCCCTCTCCAGGTGCTGGTTATGTTTCTGATCAGCCTCCCTATTTAACTAAGCTGTGGATCCACCCCTTTGCCTTAGCGTTGAGGTTTTCTAGTTACTAGTAACCAGTTAAGTTGATCTCTTGTCTGAATACTCATGTACCATAACTTGTCTGTCTACCGATTTTGCTTTTTGTCGCTTGCCCTGACCTTGGAACGGTGACCTGGACTACGCCCATACTCTGCCTGCTCTGACCTCGATTTAGTTTTTGGAATATGCCCTGATTTTGTACTGTGTTCAGACCATGGTTTTGTCTGAGGCCTTGGTACCTCACACCAATGTCTCTGATAACCATTGGTCAGTAGCCAACTAGACCAGGACTATTACAGTAGGTTAGAGGCCTGGTTGCTTTCCTGCAGTGAAGTACAGATTCCTGTATAGGGGTTAAAGTATGAATACCAGGGAACAGCCAAGACAACTGGTTAGTTGATAGAGTGGGTTACAGTAAGCTCAAGGCATGGAGCCCTCTAATGCAATCCAGAGGGGTCTTACTGAACTATTACAGAAAATGACCCAGCAATGGGATCAAGAGCAAATACTATCATAATTGCATAATGTTAATGCTTGTCTGAAAATCCTGACAACTATCATAGTAGTACCACAGCCTTCTGCAGCAGCTGCAATTCCCCCACTTGCACCACAGATTGCTTCCATTGCAGGTTCTGGCCTTCGTTTATTGGCTCCTTTTTGATATGATAGAGATCCAAAGCAATGGTGTGGGTTCATAGACCAGTGTACCCTGCTCTCTCAGCTGCTGTCTCATATAGACCAACTACTCTGAAGTGGACTTTATGATGTCCCATCTCTCAGGAGAAGCAATGTCCTAGATAAACCCACTGTGGGAGAGGAATGACCTGGTCACTCAGCCTGACAGGCTTCTTGGAAACTTTCCGAAAAGTTTTGATGAATCCGGACACACTACTTCTGCTGCCTACTATAACTACATCAGGGAAGCCTCTCTGTAGATCAATACACCATCCATTTCCAAATGCTGGCCTCACAACTGGGTTGGAATGATGAAGCTCTGGTCTAAGAGTTTTGGGAGATTTTTGTCCTGGATCAAGGACAACTTAGCTGGCTGTGATGTTCCAACCTCATTGGATGCTCTGTAGAAAAAAACAAGGACGGTGCGCTCACCTGGCTGTAAGATGGGAGGAAGCATGGATTACACCGGGAACCTAGGCGTAAAGGCAGATATCCAAACAAAATAGGCTAAAGTCCAGCTTCCAACTAATCGTGGTAACTTTATTGTTTCAGCGCATTAAATACCAGAGATAGTCCATGTCTACGCGTTTCGGTTCTTGTGGTATTGATCCTTATACATGACAAAAGAAAGAACGTATGAACCAGGATTAAATAGTGGCCAGCTGGAAAATCAGGTGGCCAAAATTAACCATAGCCACACCTCCATACAGACGGCTGTCTTATGGTCAGAAAATATTCTAGTAATCTATTACAGTTGGCAAAAACTTGTGCACTTGGTATTTCCCGGGCTGATTTAATTTTCCCCAAAACTGCTCGTGTTCATCCCAGGAAATCCCAAACTACAAAACTGCATAAATCAACTCAATTTGAAACCAATTTGTAACCAATTACAGTTTGGAATACTCACGTATTTGTCAAATTGTTAAGAAACACTTGTTAGTTTTGCACTCTGAAGAACAGTGGTCAAAGATTGTCAGCTGTGGTACTAGATGCATTGCACGTAGGGCAACCACATTAGGTAATAGAGTTAGCCCCTCAATGTTTATAGAGGCGCGTCAAGTACAACCAACCTGGCTAAGACATTTTGGCAATTTTAAATATGGTCATAAAATATGCACGTGTTGCACAGTTATGCAGATGAGATTGGTAACCACATTAAGGGTCTATTCACACGTCCAATTTCGTTCTGCATTTTGCGGAACGGAATTGAGGACCCATTAAGTTCTACGGGGAAGCACGATGTGCTGCCCGGATACTGAATTGCGGACCCGCACTTCCGGGTCTGTAATTCTGCTCCCGAAAATAATAGAACATGTCATATTCTTGTCCGCAACTGCGGACAAGAATAGGCATATTCTATTAGTGCCGGCAATGTGCGGTCCGCAAAATGCGGAACGCACATTGCCGCTGTCCGTGTTTTGCGGATCCGTGGATCCGCAAAACACGTTACGGATATCTGAATGGAGCCTTATTCAACTGCTAACTGTCCGTCTTCTGCCCGAAACAATATATAAATAGCAAAACCACGCATGTGGTATATTGCATCACTTGCACTTTGTGTCACCTCCAATATGTTGGCTGCACTATTAATAGCTTAAAAATTAGGAGATGCAGACACATTTCTGATATTCCGCATGCTCAAAACAGAAATGTCTCTGCTGCCAGTTCACACTATGCGGCAGTCCACGGAGGTGACACCAGAGGTATGCAAGTACAAGGTCTGGAAAGAGTTAATCCTCCGGCCAGGGGTGGAGATCACAGAAAGAAACTTTTAAATGGGGAGTCCTATTGGGTATTCCGCATGTGCTCCTGCATCAGTAATGGTTTAAACCGTAAACATGATTTATTACTTCATTATTGATCCTTTTCATTTTGTTTGTGTTTTATTAACGCATGTTGGTTTTATGGCTTTTTATATCTTCTATGTATTCTAGTAAACAAATCTGTATGGAGGTGTGGCTATGGTTAATTTTGGCCACCTGATTTTCCAACTGGCCACTATTTAATCCTGCTTCATATGGTCTTTCTTTTGTCATGAATAAGGATCAATACTACAAGATCCGAAACGCGTAGACATGGACTCTCACTGGTTTTTAATGCACTGAAACAATAAAGCTGGATTTTTCCCTATTTTGTTTGGATATCATTGGATGCTCTGGTATCCCTTGCCACCTATAAATATATGCGGTTTTATGGCTTTTTATATCTTCTATGTATTCTAGTAAACAAATCTGTATGGAGGTGTGGCTATGGTTAATTTTGGCCACCTGATTTTCCAACTGGCCACTATTTAATCCTGCTTCATATGGTCTTTCTTTTGTCATGAATAAGGATCAATACTACAAGATCCGAAACGCGTAGACATGGACTCTCACTGGTTTTTAATGCACTGAAACAATAAAGCTGGATTTTTCCCTATTTTGTTTGGATATCATTGGATGCTCTGGTATCCCTTGCCACCTATAAATATATGCGGTTCCATGAGTGTGCCAAGAAAGTGACACATGAAAAAAGATCTCCTTGCCTAGCACCGACCTTCTAGAGACCTCTGTCTGCTTTGCCATCAACAACCTCATCTACAACTTCTGAACCCATGCAGGTGGGCAGGATAAGGTTGTCTGAAAAACGGAAACACAGATAAGCTAATGACCTTTGCCTTTATTGCTTGTTCTAACAAGTCGGGAAACTCCAGAGCCTAGGATCTGTAGGAGAGACAGCCCTAGGTGAATATTCAATCTCTCCAAAATTGACTATTCCAGTCGAACTATTGCTTGAAGGTAAATGGTTCATGTGGCACAAATCGACCACGTCCTCTCCCTGAACAGGAGCTCCACCAGCAGCACCACGACCGGGGCCACGTCCTTTATTTGACGCTCTCCTCATTCTTTGCGTTCACCCACCAAACTAACAGATGGTTTATGTCAGCGACAATGTAACCGCCAATAGTCAACAATTAAGTTCACTGAGAGTAAGGCAGTGCCGGTGTCAAAAAGAGGAAAAATTTCTTGAAGTCACACAATAGTGTGACAGGCGAAATTTTATACAATTACTTCACGGTCACAAAAAAATGTATTTTGTCAACCAACAATGTAACTGCAGTATTGACTGGTTGTAATTGACTGTGACAAATGCAGCAAAAGCCCCAGATGTAGGGTCTTGCACAAAATGGGTGTTTTTTTAAACCCAGAATATAACTGCAGTATTTAAAGCTTGTATTGGACTGTCACAAATTTAGCAAAGACCCCAGATGTAGAGTCTTGCGCAAAATGGGTGTTTTTTTTTAAGACCAGAATATAACAGCGGTATTTAACGTTTGTATTGGACTTTTTAGCAAAAAATATATAATTGTCCCCACAGAATCTGACAGATGGATTTACTTGGATTGTACTTTACAGAAAAAAAATGTGAATATGTAACCCCCTGGGTCCCTGAACTCACAGAACTATTCCCAATATTATTTTGCCTTCCCCTGGCACATATGTAGTACACTTAAAAAATTTGTATATGTTGCCCACTAAAAGAACAGGGTTAAATTATTGTCCCTGGCACATATGCTGTGCTGGTGCACTGAACTTGCACAAAATGGCCACCTACGCCTTAACTAACAGATGGATAAAAGTTATTTTTCTGTGTCACTGGGCTCACGGCAGGGTAAAAAGAATTTGCACTACACCCACAAGACAAAATCGCTATTGATCCCTGAGTTAACAAGTTCTGATAACAGATTCTTTCCTATTCTCTCCCTCACAGCAGCAGCATCCTATCCCTACACTAGTAAGAACAGAATGACGTGCAGTGATACGTGACTCCAGCTTATGTAGAGGCTGGGTCACATGCTGCACTGGCCAATCACAGCCATGTCATTAGTAGGCATGGCTGTGATGGCTTCTAAGGGCACAAGAGTTAAACGCTTGTTGATTGGCTGCTCTGCAGCCTTTCAAAAAGCTCCATTAAATCGCCAAACACCGAACTTGAACCCAAACTTTTACTGAAATGTTCGGGTCCGGGGTCCAAAAATCCTAAAGTTCTGCACGAACCCGAACTTTACAGTTAAGGTTCGCTTAAGGCCTCATGCACACGACGGGTTTTTTTTGCGGTCCGCAAAACGGATTTCCGTTGTTCCGTGATCCGTGACCGTTTTTTCTTCCGTGGGTCTTCCTTGATTTTTGGAGGATCCACGGACATGAAAAGTGAAAGAAAAAACTAAGTCAAGTTTCCATTGAAAATGATAGGAAAAACGGACACGGATCACGGACACGGATCACGGACGCGGATGACTATCTTGTGTGCATCCGTGATTTTTCACGGACCCATTGACTTGAATGGGTCCGTGAACCGTTGTCCGTCATATTTTTTTCACGGACTGGAAAAACAGATCGCGGAAGCCAAACGGTGCATTTTCCGATTTTTCCACGGACCCATTGAAAGTCAATGGGTCCGCGAAAAAAAACGGAAAACGGAACAATGGCCGCGGATGCACACAACGGTCGTGTGCATGAGGCCTAACCCTATTCTTGACTCTAACACTTGAGTTATTTGGTCAGTTTTGGCCCCGTAACTGTCAAAATAAGTGAAGTGTTAAGTAATTCTAAGAGCGACGCCTGTCATCTGCATGCCATACTGACTCACAGTATTGTTTCACTACCATAGCAGACTCCCTATGCGTGTTACTGCAAGGCACAATGTTCGACACCACTATAATGATCAGACCACAATTGAGATAATAACTGCAGCATTGAAAACCTCCTAAGTGTATAAAAAAAATTAAATATAAAATACAAAATTCATCCATCCTGCCAGTGGTTTTTATTGTACAGCAGATTGGTGTGTATATGAACAACTGAACAAAATTATATTTATTAGAGTTGAGCAGACACCTGGATGTTCGGGTTTGACGGGTTCGGCCGAACTTCACAAAAAGTTTGAGTTCGGGACCCGAACTTGACCCCGAACCCAAATGAAGTCAATGGGACCCGAACTTTTGAGCACTAAAATGGCTGTAAAAATGTCATGGAAAGGGCTAGAGGGCTGCAAATGGCATCAAAATGTAGTTAAGAGCATGCCAAGTGCTCTGCAAACAAATGTGGATAGGGAAATGACTTTAAATAACATAAAATACGTTAAAAAAAACAACAAATCTTTATCTAGGGGGACAAGGTTCATATGGAGTAGGAGGTTGAGGAGGCGGTGAATGTGGCGGTGTAGGTGGAAGTGGTGGTGGAGGATGAGGAGGTAGTCTACACTGCTTTTTGGTTTTAAATTTATTTATATTTTTTTAAATTAGGGTACACCCCAAAACATTGGGAAATATTACCTGTGATAACCCCCTCCAGTCGTGCTAAACACACATTTATACCATACACTGGCTGCAAGGCAGGCCAGCACCTCCAAGTCGTAAAGGGCAAGCTCAGGCCATGTGAACAATTTGGAGAACCAGAAGTTACAGGGGGCAGACCCATCAGTCAGTTTGTGTAGACGTGTGCAAACATACTGCCCCACCATGTCACAATTCCCCGTGATGTTCACAATCCAATTGGATATCTGCTCTATCAACTTTCGATGTTCTTTTCTGCGCCTACCATGTTGATCATGGTTAGCGGCGAATCAGGGTTACACGCCGGAGAGGGAGCGTGAGAAAGAGAGACCACATCCAAGGGAGATCAATGGATGAAATGTAATTGTGATCGAGCGGAAATGTGGGACAAATTATTAAATCAGAACTATTGAAGGAAAGGAGCGGGCGCGCGGCAATTACCCACTCGAGGAGATAGTGACGATAAATAACAATACAGGACTCTTAAGATGCCCTGTTATTGGAATGATTAATAAAAAATTATAGGGAATGTCACTGGGGTATTTTGGATTTGGAAACGTTGGCCAGGAAAGGCACTGCTACCGCTTTGTTGACTCTAGTTTAACTTCTGCCTGAACGCACTTCCCTGTGACGTCCACCATCCATTTGGATATCCTCTCTATCAATTTTCGATGTTCTTTTCTGAGCCTACCATGTTGATCACGGTTATCGGCGAATTAAGCTGTCAACTAGGTAGAGCAGGGGTATATCACAGACAAAATTTGGTTAATTTCACCCGAAAATGTAACAGACAAATTATAGATTTTTTTTTACCTGTCAACTAGGTATAGCAGTGGTATATCCCACCCAAAAACTGTTAAATTTCACCCGAAAATGTAACAGATAAATTAGTGATTTTTTTTTTACCTGTCTACTAGGTAGAGCAATAGTATATCACTAGTATATCACACCCAAAAATTGGTGAAATTCACTCGAAAATGTAACAGACAAATTAGTGATTATTTTTTTTTACCTGTCTACTCGGTATAGCAGTGGTATATCACACCCAAAAATTTGTAAATTTCACCCGAAAATGTAACAAATTAGTACAAAAAAAAATTGATTTATGAGGTGGAGGTCCATATGGAGTAGAAGTTTGAGGAGGCGGTGGACATAGTGGTGTAGGTGGAAGCAGCGTTGGAGGAGGACGAGGTAGCCAACTGGTTTTTGGTTTTAATATTTTTTTTTTTAATTAGGGTATACTCCAAAAGAGTGTGAAATTTCCAAAATACAAGAATAAGCAATTGCGCTGTAGTATAACAATGGCTGGTTTAGGCAGTTATACATGTCTATTCTGCACAAGGTGTGGACAAGTCCTGTGGGATCCATAAATGGTTCATTTTAATAAACGTGAGCTTGTCCACATTGGCTGTGGACAGGCGGCTGCGCTTGTCTGTGATAACGCACCTCCAAGGCGTAAAGGGCATGTGCCCAATTTGGAGACCCAGAAGTTGAAGGGGGAAGACCCGTCATTCAGTACGTGTAGGCATGTGCACACATACTGCTCCACCATATTGGTGAAATGCTGCCTCCTGCTAAGACGTTCCATATCAGCTGGAGGTGCTGGTTGTTGTGGCATGCTGACAAAGCTTTTCCACATTTCGGCCATGCTAATCCTGCCTTCTGAGGTGCTGGCGGTGCCCCAGCTGCGTTGGCGACTAGAGATGTCCCGAACTATTCGCCGGCGAACAGTTCCCGGCGAATATAGCTTGTTTGCGTTCGCCGCGGCGCGCGAACATATGCGATGTTCGGTCCGCCCCCTATTCGTCATCATTGAGTAAACTTTGACCCTGTACCTCACAGTCAGCAGACACATTCCAGCCAATCAGCATCATACCCTCCCTCCCAGACCCTCCCACCTCCTGGACAGCATCCATTTTAGATTCATTCGGAAGCTGCATTCTTAGTGAGAGGAGGGACAGTGTAACTGCTGCTAATTTAATAGGGAAATCTATAGCTAGGCTAGTGTATTCAGTGTCCACTACAGTCCTGAAAGACTCATCTGATCTCTGCTGTAAGGACAGCACCCCAAAAAGCCCTTTTTAGGGCTAGAACATCAGTCTGCTATTTTTTTTTCCCCTGTGTAATCTAATTGCAGTTTCCTGCCAGCGTGTGTGTCAGGCTCACAGCGTATACTGTGCTCACTTGCCCAGTGCCACCACTCATATCTGGTGTCACAGTAGCTTGCATTTAAAAAAAAAAAAAAACTTTTTTGACTGTAATATAATAGCAGTCAGTTGCCTGCACGCGCGTGTGTTTCATGTCCTGCAAGTGCATAGTGTCACCAGCCCAACTCATATCTGGTGTCACAGTAGATTACATTTAAAGAAAAACAACAATTTTGACTGTGAATAAATAGCAGTCAGTTGCCTGCACGTGTTTGTGTGTTTAAGGCCCTGCTGCAAGTCCATAGTGTCACCAGCGCAACTCATATCTGGTGTCACAGTAGATAAAAAAAATTTAAAAAAATGTTTTTATCTACTGTGACACCAGATATGAGTTGCGCTGGTGACACTATGCACTTGCAGCAGGGCCTTAAACACAAAAACACGTGCAGGCAACTGACTGCTATTTATTCACAGTCAAAATTATTGTTTTTCTTCAAATGTAATCTACTGTGACACCAGATATGAGTTGCACTGGTGACACTATGCACTTGCAGCAGGGCCTTAAACACACAAACACGTGCAGGCAACTGACTGCTATTTATTCACAGTCAAAATTGTTGTTTTTCTTTAAATGTAATCTACTGTGACACTAGATATGAGTTGCGCTGGTGACACTATGCACTTGCAGCTTCCGCAATTCATATCTGGCGTCACAGTAGCTTGCACGCATAGTACAACTAAACTAATCTAAAAAAAATGACAGGCAGAGGCAGGCCACCCCGCAGGGGCCGTCATGGTAGTGGTGCTGTGATTCCCTTTGGCCCTAGAATAATGCCCAGTGTTCAGAGGCCACGTACCCTGAACTCGAAAAGTTCTGAGGACATAGTTGACTGGCTAACACATGACACCCAATCTTCTACAGCTTCCGCTCGGAACCTTGACGCACCATCCTCCTCCAGCTCAGCTTCGGGCACCTCTCAAGTTACCACTCGCCCGCCTGCCACCACCACCAACACTAGCACCACAGCTGCTTCACTTGATCTGTCAGAGGAGTTATTTACACATCAGTTGGAAGAAATGAGTGATGCTCAACCATTATTGCCAAAGGATGTAGATAACAGGGATATGTCTCAGTCAGGCAGCATTACGCACATGGATGTATGGTGTGATGATGATGATGTTGTACCCGCTGCTGCTTCCTTTGCTGAGTTGTCAGATTCAAGTGAAGCGGTTGATGATGACGATGTGTCCGTGGATGTCACGTGGGTGCCCGCTCGAAGAGAAGAAGAACAGGGGGAAAGTTCAGATGGGGAGACAGAGAGGAGGAGGAGACGAGATAGAAGCAGGGTGAGGTCGTCGCAAGGAGCTAGTGGCACAGTCAGACAGCATGCATTGGCCCCCGGGGTCAGCCAGACAGCACGCCAATCGACGCATGCTGTTGCCACCACCAGAATGACGTAATTGCAGAGATCAGCAGTGTGGCATTTTTTTTGTGTGTCTGCCTCTGACACCAGTGATGCCATTTGCAACCTGTGCCAAAAGAAACTGAGTCATGGAAAGTCCAACACCCACCTAGGTACAACTGCTTTGCGAAGGCACATGATCTCAAATCACAAACGCCTATGGGATCAACACATGAGTACTAGTGTTGATCACGAATATTAGAATTTTGAATTTTTATCGCGAATATAGGCACTTCGAAAATTCACGAATATTTCTAATATAGTCATAAATATTCTATTCGTAATTTCGAATATAATTTTTTTTTTTAATCAGTACACATGATCCCTCCCTGCTTCTAGCTTGTGGGCCAATGAGAAGGCTGCAGTATATTTGACTTTAGGAGTAGTGTTTGCGAATTTTTGTAATGCAAATTTTTCAACTTACAACTATTAGACAAAGAAGATTATAGCACTATATTAGCTAAATTGCTCTATATTAGTTTTTTTCAAATATTCGCTATATTGCTATATATTCTTGTTTTAGAATATTACGAATATTGGAAAAACAAAGTTATAGCAATATAGCGAATATTCGAAAAAAAAAACTAATATAGAGCAATTTAGTTAATATAGTGCTATAATCCTCTTTGTCTAATAGTTTTAAGTTGAAAAATTCACAATAAAAATTAGCATTACGAAAATTCGCATATTACACGATCATTACCTTGCCGATTTTTCAAGTAAAAAATCGTAGACTATAACAAATATTCGAATTTGCGAATAATCGACGAATATTCTACAAAATATTTGCGAAATATCGCGAATTTGAATATGACCCCTGCCGCTCATCACTAATGAGTACAAGCAGCACACAAACTCAAAGCCGCCATCCTCCTCCTGGTCCAGCATCTTCAGCCACGTCAACTACTGCTGTCCTCCTTGCCCCCTCTCAATCATCCGCCACTCCGTCTCTCGCCTTGAGCAGTTCCTGCTCATCTGCCCACAGTCAGGTGTCTGTCAAAGAAATGTTTGAGCGTAAGAAGCCAATGTCACAAAGTCACCTTCTTGCCTGGCGTCTGACAGCTGGCTTGTCGGAACTCTTAGCCCGCCAGCTTTTACCATACAAGCTGGTGGAATCTGAGGCCTTCCAAAAAATGTTAGCTATTGGGACACCGCAGTGGAAGGTACCCGGCCGAAATTTCTTTGCACAAAAGGCAATCCCCAACCTGTACTCGATTGTGCAAAAGGAAGTCATGGCATGTCTGGCACACAGTGTTAGGGCAAAGGTCCATCTGACCACTGATACCTGGTCTGCAAAGCACGGTCAGGGCAGGTATATCATCTACACTGCGCATTGGGTAAACCTCCTGACGGCTGCCAAGCATGTAATGCGTGGCTCTGCAGAGGAGTTGGTGACACCGCCACGACTTGCAGGCAGGCCTGCTGCCACCTCCTCTACTCCTCCTACTCCATCCTCTTCCACAACCTTCTCGGCTGAGTCATCTTCTGCTGTTGCGTCTTGCTCCACAGCCCCAGGGGCTATTCCACATCCCGGATACGACAGTGTCACGCCGTCTTGGGGTTGACTTGTCACACCGGACCAGCACTCCTGTCCGCCCTGAACGCACAGGTGGATCAGTGGCTGACTCCGCACCAACTGGAGATCGGCAAAATGGTGTGTGATAACGGAAGCAATTTTTTGGCGGCATTGAATTTGGGCAAGTTGACATATGTGCCGTGCATGGCACATGTGTTGAATCTGATTGTACAACGCTTTGTGCATAAGTACCCAGGCTTACAGGACGTCCTCAAGCAGGCCAGGAAGGTGTGTGGCCATTTCAGGTGTTCCTATACGGCCATGGCACACTTTTCAGATATCCAGCGGCGAAACAACATGCCAGTGAGGCGCTTGATTTGCGACAGCACGACACGTTGGAATTCAACACTCCTAATGTTCGACCGCCTGCTCCAACAAGAAAAAGCCGTCAACGAGTATTTGTATGACCGGGGTGCTAGGACAGCCTCTGCGGAGCTGGGAATTTTTTTGCCACGTTACTGGACGCTCATGCGCAATGCCTGTAGGCTCATGCGTCCTTTTGAGGAGGTGACAAACCTAGTCAGTCGCACTGAAGGCACCATCAGCGACATCATCCCATTTGTTTTCTTCCTGGAGCATGCCCTGCGAAGAGTGCTGGATCAGGCCATAGATGAGCGTGAAGAGGAAGAGGAAGAGTTGTGGTCACCATCACCACCAGAAACAGCCTTATCAGCATCGCTTGCTGGACCTGCGGCAACGCTGGAAGAGGAGTGTGAGGAAGAGGAGTCAGAGGAGGAATGTGGCTTTGAGGAGGAGGAGGAAGACCAACCACAGCAGGCATCCCAGGGTGCTCGTTGTCACCTATCTGGTACCCGTGGTGTTGTACGTGGCTGGGGGGAAGAACAGACCTTCAGTGAGATCACTGAGGACGAGGAACGGGACATGAGTAGCTCGGCCTCAAACCTTGTGCAAATGGGGTCTTTCATGCTGTCGTGCCTGTTGAGGGACCCTCGTATAAAAAGGCTGAAGGAGAACGACCTGTACTGGGTGTCCACGCTACTAGACCCCCGGTATAAGGTGAAAGTGCCTGAAATGTTACCGAATTACCGGAAGTTGGAAAGAATGCAGCAGTTCCAAAATAAATAAAAAAGTATGCTTTACACAGCGTATAAGGGTGATGTCACAGCACAACGGTAATCTAAGAGGGGAAGAGGTGAAAGTAATCCTCCTCCTACCACGACCACGCCGGCAAGGACAGGACGCTTTACAGACGTGTTGTTGATGGAGGACATGCGCAGCTTTTTAAGTCCAAAGCATCGCCACAGCCCTTCGGGGTCCACCCTCAGAGAACGACTCGACCGAGAGGTAGCAGACTACCTCGCCTTAATTGCAGATATCGACACTCCGAGGAGCGATGAACCCCTTGACTACAGGGTGTGCAGGCTTGACCTGTGGCCTGAGCTATCCCAATTTGCGATAGAACTTCTGGCCTGCCACACTTCAAGTGTCCTGTCAGAAAGGACCTTCAGTGCAGCAGGAGGTATTGTCAGTGAGAAGAGAAGTCGCCTAGGTCTAAAAAGTCTAGATTACCTCACCTTTATTAAGATGAATGAGGGATGGATCCCGAAGGGACTGACAGTGGGCGATACATTTGACTAAAAAAGGCCTGGTGATGAGATGAGCTGCCTTGGGCTAAAAATGGTCCACGCGCTGCTGTATTTTATCTCTGAATGCCGGATGACTTGCGTGACTTATCCGCCACCAACTAGGGTTCAAGCCTCAATGTTTTAGGGCACTTTCTGCCTGGGAAACATCAATTTTTCTGGCCTCTGCTACAGCAGCGGCTGCAACAATACCTGATTTTTCAGGCATGTGTACATGCCTAATTTTTCTGGCCTCTGGTGCTGCATTGTGGCTGCAAAGAACAAACAAACAAAATGGCACATACATGTGTCAATTCCCTTTCATGATCGTTACCTTGTTGTGGTGAGTGGGCTTGCGTATCACAATGAAGCGACCACCTCTATGAGTGTGTTGGCAGTGGCAATGTTGGCGCACCCCAAATGATAAGGTCGTTGTCACTGCTGAGAGTGGGGGAAACCCTCAGCCGTGCGGTATCAATAATAAAGGTTAGCTGCTGGGCCAGGACAGGAAACAGGGAGCAGGTCACCTCCTAATGCATCCCTAAATCTGACCCTGACTCATATCTGTATGAGCCAACCCTGAAGGTAGGAGGGCTCATACTCCGGAACCTAGGGTCCCTACTAGCCCTCAGGATAGCCCTGGAACTAGGAGCAGGGTAAGATGACCTGTTCCTCCTAGGCACGGATGAACAGGAGTCTCACTGGCCAAGCTGCAAGGAATGGGGAACATATACAGCAGATGGCAATGGCAAGTAGTGAAACTAGTACAACACCTACCTGCCACAGACACACAGACTGGAACCCGTGCACAAGTGCTAATGTCCACACCAAACACAAAAGGACACAGCACACACACAAAACACACAGGAACCCAGAAACCATAAGCTGCAATAAACATAGAGACACCACTAGACATATAATAAGATAAGAACATCTATGTCTAAACATTACTTATGACCACAAGGGAGGCCCTCACTGGATAGATGGTATATGAGAAAAGGAGGATGACTCCAGCAAACACCATGGCTGGAGTACCCCTCTGCTTCTGGCATCCAGCAGGAGATAAATAGCCCTAGTAGCCACACCCACACACAGACACACCCAGTGTTCACTCACTAGGAAGGGAATTAACCCTTCCAACACCAGGCAAGGGAAGAAAGCCACTTAAAGGGGAAGTGTACACACAAACATCACACTCCACCTGTTACCGCCGGCAACGGCATGCGAGGCAACCATGTCCTGGGAAACAGCCAAAAGGCCGAGACACTGCCACCACATGCACACAACACCACACGTTGCCACGGGCAACCGCAAGTGAAGGAAAGTGTCACAAAACACACCATAGGTCGTGACAGTCGTTGCTTCATTGTGAACAGACCAAAAGCGATCGGCTGGATAATTTTGCATAGAAAAAACATTAATTTTCTTTGTGATCATCTAATGTGATCATTAAAGCCTACTAGGCCAACAATGGGCACACACTGCAGAATCATTGTTTTCTGGATCACTTAACTGTCACTGAACTACCTCAGCACGACCATAGGCTTTGAAAAACCCCCATCGCCTGCAATCTCCCAAACGTGCGCACGAGCACAGTCATCACTACACCAAGATTTGTGGTTGTCTAAAATCTATTCCATACACGTCCCCTGATAGGCGACGTAACAGGGATTTAACTGATAGGAATAGTACTACTTAACACACCACTCCTATCTGGTGGCACAGTACATTGCACGGCGCACGCGCAGTGCCCCAAATTGGAAGTAGGAGGACCGACCAAGCATCTTTTTCCATCTCCCAGTTCCTAAAATCTATTCCATACACGTCCCCTGATAGGGGACTTAACAGGGATTAAACTGATAGGAATAATACTACTTAACACACCTTATAATAATAATAATAATAATAATAATAATAATAATACTAGTGGACGTAACAGGGATTAAACTGATAGGAATAGTACTTAACACACCACTCCTATCTGGTGGCACAGTACATTGCACGCGCAGTGCCCCGAATTGGAAGTAGGAGGACCGACCAAGCATCTTTTTCCATCTCCCGGTTCCTAAAATCTATTCCATACACGTCCCCTGATAGGGGACGTAACAGGGATTAAACTGATAGGAATAGTATTACTTAACACACCTTATAATAACGCAGAGAGATGCAACGCAGAGAGAGGAGTCTGAAGAAGAGGAGTCAGAGGAGGAAGGTGGCTTTGAGGAGGTGGAAGACCAACCACAGCAGGTGTCCAGGGGGCTTGTTGTCACCTTTCGAGGACCCTTGGTGTTGTACGTGGCTGGGTGGAGGAAGAGACCTTCAATGACATCAGTGAGGACAAGGAACGGGACATGACTAGCTTGGTATCCAACCTTGTGCAAATGGGGAGTTTGCGGTTGTGCAAATGGACTGTTTGCGGTTGTTTGAGGTTGTTTGCGGTTGTTTGTGGTTGTTTGCGGTGCGTTAAACCGGGAGTTTGG
Source organism: Bufo bufo (assembly GCF_905171765.1). Taxonomy (NCBI): domain Eukaryota; kingdom Metazoa; phylum Chordata; class Amphibia; order Anura; family Bufonidae; genus Bufo; species Bufo bufo. The sequence goes on along the minus strand of NC_053389.1, from coordinate 586,412,959 downwards.
TCTGTCATAGTTTGGTTTGTCACTGTGAAGTGGGCGTAACCCTTACACTACCTGATCGATACAACATCATACCTGATACCTTGTGCTTCCATTGTGCCCCCGCTGTCAGGTGGGAATGCCACCAGCAGCGCATCTACCAGCGTGCGCTTGTACTCGCGCATCTTACGATCATGTTCTAGTGAAGGAATTAAGGATGGTACGTTGTCCTTGTAACGGGGATCCAGCAGCGTGGCCACCCAGTAATCAGCACAAGTTAGAATGTGGGCAACTCGGCGGTCATTGCGGAGACACTGCAGCATGTAATCGCTCATGTGTGCCAGGTTGCCCAGAGGCAACGAAAAGCTGTCCTCTGTGGAGGTGTATAGTCTGTGTCCTCTGTATCCCCCCAGCCACGCACCAGTGATGGCAATGAGCTGGTCTGGGTGCCACCCTGCTATGAACATGGTTCTTCCTCCTCCATCTCCTCCTCCTCATCCTCCACCTCATCATCCTCCAGAACTGTGCCCTGGCTGGACAATTGTGTACCTGGCGTTTGTGGGTGCAGGAATCCACCCTCGGAGCCACTTGTGAATGACTGGCCGGAAACCCTATGAAATGATCCCTGTTCCTCCTCCTGTGCCAATTCCTCTTCCATCATCGCCAGCAGTGTTTTTTCAAGGAGGCATAGAAGTGGGATAGTAACGCTGAGAACTGCGTTATCGGCACTGGCCATGTTGGTGTAGTACTCGAAACAGCGCAACAAGGAACACAGGTCTCGCATGGTGACCCAGTCACTGGTGGTGAAGTGGTGCTGTTCCGCAGAGCGACTCACCCGTGTGTGCTGCAGCTGAAACTCCACTATTGCCTGCTGCTGCTCACACAGTCTGGCCAGCATGTGCAAGGTGGAGTTGTGGGCACATCGCATATGATGCGGTGAGCAGGAAGGCCGAAGTTACGCTGCAGCGCCGACAGGCGAGCAGCTGCAGGGTGAGAACGCCGAAAGCGCACACAGACAGCCCGCACTTTATGCAGCAGCTCTGACATATCGGGGTAATTTTCAAGGAATCTCTGCACCACCAAATTCAGCACATGCGCCAGGCAAAGGATGTGCGTCAAATCGGCTAGTCCCAGAGCTGCTACGAGATTTTGACCATTATCGCACACCACCAGGCCAGGCTTGAGGCTCACTGGCACCAACCACTCATTGGTCTGTTGTTCAAGGCCCATCCACAGCTCCTGCGTGGTGTGGGGTTTGTCCCCCAAACAGATGACTTTTAAAATTGCGTGCTGTCGTTTACCCCGGGCTGTGCTGAAGTTGGTGGTGAAGGTGTTATGCTGACCGGATGAGGAGACGGTAGAGGATGAGGAAGCGGAGTTGGAGGAGGAAGCAACAGGAGGCAAACTGAAGCGCCCTGCAATCCTTGATGGTGGAAGGACATGCGGCAAACTGCTATCCGCCTCAGGCCCAGCCGCCACTGCAATTACCCAGTGAGCTGTTATGGAGATATAACGTCCTGACCGTGCTTACTGGTCCACGTATCCGTAGTGAGGTGCACCTTGCCACAGATGGCGTTGCACAGTGCACACCTGATTTTGTCCCCCACTTGGTTGTGCAGGGAAGGGATGGCACACCTGGAAAAATAGTAACGGCTGGGCACAACGTACTGTGGGACACACACCGCCATAAGACTTTTAAAACTCTCTGGCTCCACCAGGCGGAATGACAGCATTTCAAAGGCCAGTAATTTTGAAATGCTGCCATTCAGGGCCAGGGATCGCAGGTGGATAGCTCCAGTGTTTGGGAGATGGAGAGCTGAACGCTTCCGTGGGACATTGTGGAGATGCTTGGCGACCCAGATGGTGGTGTTGCTGGCAGATCCTCTGTTTGCGGGTGGAAGGTGGCACTGTCACTCCAGAGGTGGATGAAGAGGCCGAGACTGCAGCAGAAGAGGAAGCAGGAGGAGCCAGAGACCTTTCTTGTTTTTTGAGGTGCCTACTCCACTGCAGCTCGTGTTTACACTTAGATGCCTGGTCATGCAGGTTGTGCTCAGGTTGAGAACGTTTGTGCCTCGCTTCAGGCTCTGATTGCACAGCGTGCAAACCACTCGTGTCTTGTCGTCAGCACATTGTCTGAAGAACTGTCACACCAGGGAACTCCTTGGAGCTGAATTTGGTGTGCTCGTCCCTTGCTGCGGTGGGCAGTAGCATGCGTACTGTCTAGTGTATGGCCGCTCCACTTTTGCACCCTGCTCCCTCTTCCGCTGTGCTGGTGGCTCTGTGTGACCACCGCCTCTTCCTTCAAACTACACAGGACACTCGCATGACCTTGATTCCATGTGGGGTCGAGGACCTCATCGTCCTCCACATCATCTTCCACCCAGTCTTCACCCCTGCCCTTCTTGTTGGTCTGCACACTTTTGAAAGCCACAGCAGTTGGTACCTGTGTTTCGTCATCATCCGAGACGTGCTGTGATGGTCCTCCCATGTACTCATCTTGAAACATAAGTGGTTGGGCATCGGTGCACTCAATCTCTTCCACTTCTGGGGCAGGGATAGATGGATGGCACTGGGAAACTCTGCTAACAAAGTTATCAATAAGCAGAAGAGACTGCTACATGACTTGGGGCTCAGACTACTTGGCTGATTTGCAAGGGGGTGAGGTGAAAGACTGATGGACTTCGGCTGCAGGTGCCAACTCTGATCTTTCAGCAGGAGACTGAGTGGGAGACAATGTAAAGGAACTGGAGGCACTGTCAGCAAGCCAATCTACAATCACCTGTATTTGTTCTGGCCTCACCATTTGTAGAGCCGCATTAGGCACGACCAAATACAGCAGTTCTGTTGCCAACTCGCACCTGAGAAAGGTGTTTCACTTGTGCGTGTAGCTGGCACAGATTGACATCGTCCTCTCCCTGCATCATGAGCTCCACCAGCAGCACCACGACCGGAGCCATGTCCCTTATTTGACGCTCTCCTAATATTTCTCAAATTTAGGATCTTGCCCTAAATAGGTGTTTTTTTAATAGCAGAATAGAACAACAGTATCTAAATGGTGTATCTCACACGTACAGATGTAGACTAGGCCACAATTTAAGATTTTTGCCCAAAATTGGTGTTTTTCTAATAGCAGAATAGAACAACAGTATCTAAAGGGTGTATCTCACAATGACATATGCAGCAAAGTCTGCAAAATAATTTTTTTTGCCTAAATGGGTGTTTTTTTTATAGCAGAAGAGAACAACAGTATCTAAATGGTGTATCTCACACGTACAGATGTAGACTAAGCAGCAATTTAAGATTTTAGCCCAAAATTGGTGTTTTTCTAATAGCAGAATAAAACCACAGTATCTAAAGGGTGTATCTCACACGTACAGATGCAGACTAGGCCGCAATTTAAGATTTTTGCCCAAAATGGGTGTTTTTCTAATAGCAGAATAGAACAACAGTATGTAAAGGGTGTATCTCAGAATGACAGATGCAGCAAAGGCTGCAATATTAAGTATTTTGCCCAAAAAGGGTGTTTTTTTTATTAACAAAATATGACAGCAGTATATAACGCTTGAATTTCAAACGTGCAGATGCAGAAAGGGCTGTAAAATTGTGTATTTTGCTCAAAAAGGGTGTTTTTTAAAAACCAGAAAATTGGTAACCATCATGGCACCTAACAGGTAGAATTTAGCGTAGGAACCCGTCTAACAGAGATCGCCTTCACACTCGGCAGACGGGCTCAAATAATGTTGTACAAAACGATTTGCCAAGTATCTCGCACTTATAGTGTAGCACTTGTTATTATCATGCAATTTTGTACTCTATATTGCAGTTAATTGTCGCATTGCATGTTTCTGTCTTTCAATGTTGTTCCATGCCATAGCAATGTGCTTCTGCGGTTTGGTATGTGCTGACTGACCCCCTTTTTTGTTTTTTCTTTGCAGTTTATACTGGAGGTGTGGCTGCCTCCTCAGTCATGCACTCCTGACCACCCTGTCTGCCCTATAGGCTGATTTTAATTAGTGTTAGTACATAGTCAGGCCTGCTCCCCCCTCACTCACTGAAGCCATGGTACCAGGAGTGAGATAGTTTGTGGACTCTCACTGCAGCCCTTGGTAGCCATTTGGCACCGGTGGTGTCGTGGAGTGGGCCTGCTGTGTAACCTACACTCCCTGAATTGTATGGTAGCCGTCATGGCACCTAACAGGTATAATTTAGCGTAGGAATGTGGAACCTACACTCCCTGAAGTGTATGGTAGCCGTCATGGCACCTAACAGGTAGAATTTAGCGTAGGAACCCGTCTAACAGAGATCGCCTTGATGCTCGGCAGACGGGCTCAAATAATTTTGTACAAAACGATTTGCCAAGTATCTCGCACTTATAGTGTAGCACTTGTTATTATTATGGAATTTTGTACTCTATATTGCAGTTAATTGTCACATTCTATAATACATAGTAATACCTACAAAAATAGTTATTACTTAACATTCTCCATATGTCTACTTTATGTTTGGATCATTTTGGGAATGACATTTTATTTTTTGGGGACGTTACAACAAGGCTTAGTAGTTTAGAAGCAAATCTTGAAATTTTTCTGAAATTTATAAAAACCCACTTTATAAGGACCAGTTCACGTCTGAAGTCACTTTGTGAGGCTTACATAATAGAAACCACCTAAAAATGAACCCATTCTAGAAACTACACCCCTCAAGGTATTCAAAACGGATTTTACAAACGTTAACCCTTTAGGTGTTCCACAAGAGTTATTGACAAATGGAGATGAAATTTGAGAATTTAAATTTTTTGGGCAAATTTTCCATTTTAATAATTTTTTCCCAGTAACAAAGCAAGGGTTAACAGCCAAACAAAACTCTATACTTATTGCCCTGATTCTGTAGTTTGCAGAAACACCCATATGTGGCCGTAAACTACTGTACGGGCACACGGTAGGGCGTAGAGGGAAAGGTGCACAGTGTTGTTTTTGGAAGGCAGATTTTGACGGACTTGTTTATTTACATCATGTCCCATTTGAAGCCCCCCTGATGCACCCCTAGAGTAGAAACTCCATAAAAGTCACCCCATTTTGGAAACGACGGCTATTTTTATAGTACATATGATTTTTGGTTGCTCTATATTAAATTTTTGTGAGGCAAGGTTACCAAAAATAGAAATTTTGAAATGTCATCTCCATTTGCCATAAACAGTTGAGGAACACCTAAAGGGTTAATAAAGTTTGTAAAATCAGTTTTGAATACCTTAAGGGGTGTAGTTTCTTATATGTGGTCACTTTTATGGAGTTTCTACTCTAGTGGTGCTTCAGGGATTCATCAAATGGGCTCAGAAAATAGGCTATCCAAATCTGCATTCCAGAAACCATATGGCTTTCCTTTCCTTCTGCGCCCTGCCGTTTGGTCATACAGCAGTTTACGACCACATATGGGGTGTTTCTATAAACTTCCGAATCAGGGTAATAAATATTAAGTTTTGTTTGGCTGTTGCTTTGTTACTGGAAAAAAACGGATTAAAATGGAAAATGTGTCAAAAAATTGCTGTTTTGGCACCGTTATTATTAATTTTTTTTGATCGTGTTCATCTAAGGGGTTAGGTCATGGGGTATTTTTATAGAGCAGATTCTTATGGGCGTGGAGATACCTAATATGTCTACTTTTTTAACATTTATTTAGGTTTTACACTATATTATCCTTTTATAAACAAAAAAAAAAAACATTTTAGTATCTCCATAGTCTAAGAGTCAATTTTGTTTTTTAGTTTTTAGACGATTATCTTAGGTAGGGGCTCATTTTTTTGCAGGATGAGAGGACGGTTTTATTGGCACTATTTTGGGGGGCATATGACTTTTTGATTGCTTGCTATTACACTTTTTGTGATGTAAGGTGACAAAAAAAACCCACCTTTTTTTGCACCGTTTTTATTTCATTTTTTTGACCGTGTTCATCTGAGGGGTTAGGTCATGGGGTATTTTTATAGAGCATATTCTTACGGACGCGGCGATACCTAATATGTCTTTTTTTATTTATTTTAGTTTTACAAAATAATATTTTTGAAAAAAAAATGTTTCGTTTTAGTGTCTCAAGTCTGAGAACCGTACTTTTTCTTCGATTGTCAGTGGCTAAATTGAATTAAAATTAGGAAAGGGGATTATAAATTTAGTACTCCATGGAAGTGTGGTACTCCCTGAAGTAACCGTCAATGCAGAGGCCTGGATGATCAGGGCACGTTTCACACTGAGTGGCGGTGTCCCTCCGTATCCCCCTCCTGTTACACACTCTGCACTTTTTTTGACCATCCCTTCTTTCCAGCATGGGGGACCACACCTGGAAAGTGTTGGCCAGGGACGATCCGGGCTCCTCCAGGTCCCGAGGTACTCCGGCCTGCTCTTTCCTGGTCAGAAAAGATCAGGCCTTGAGGACTGTCTCATAGATCTGAAGGAATTTCCCTGTGTTCACAGTGCTCCGGGACAGCACAAAAGAGTTGTACAAGGCAACCTGTACCAAGTAGACCGCAACTTTTTTGTACCATGCCTGGGTTTTGCGCATGGCATTATATGGCTTGAGGATTTGATCAGAGAGATCAACTCCTCCCATATACCGATTGTAGTCAACGATACAATCGGGCTTGAGGACCGTTGCCGCGGTACCTCACACAGGGACAGGGGTGATGCCGTTACCGTGAATTGTGGACAGTACAAGGACATCCCTCTTGTCCTTATATCTGACCAGCAACAGGTTTCCACGGGTCGCACCCCTGGGTATAGGTACCTGGAGGGGGTGGGTAGGGAGGCCGCGTTGATTTTTCTGCACGGTACCACAAGTGGACGTAGATCTGGAACAAGGGGATACTAGTATAAAAGTTATCCACGTACACAAGGTAACCTTTATCTAGCAGTGGGTGCATAAGGTCCCACACAAGTTTCCTGCTAACACCCAGAGTGGGGGGACATTCTGGGGGTTCAATACTGGAATCTCACCCCTCGAACACACAAAACTTGTAAGTGTACCCTGAGGTACTCTCACAAAGCTTGTACAGCTTCACGCCATACCTCGCCCACTTAGAGGGAACATACTGGTGGAAAATGAGTCTCCCCTTGAAAGCAATGAGAGACTCCCTTCCACGACTTCCCTTCCAGGTACATAGGCCTCCAAAAATTTGGCCCCAAAGTGATTGATGAACGGCCTGATTTTGTACAGGCGGTCATAGGCAGGATCACCTTGGAGGGGACATGCTGCATTATCTGCATAATGCAGGCATTTCCGAAAAGGCCTCAAACCAGGTACGTGTCATGGCCGTTCTGTAAAGTGGGGTCTGGTAGAGGATGTCCCCACTCCAGTAATGCCTGACACTGGGTTTTTTGACTAGTCCCATGTGCAGCACGAGGCCCCAAAACATCCTCATCTCGGCTGCACTGACCGGAGTCCAGGCACCGGCCCTAGCCAAAAAGGAGCCTGAGTGTTGAGCAATGAACTGCTGGGCGAACACATTTGTTTGCTCCACCATCAGATTCACAAAGTGGTCACTGAAAAAAAGACTAAAATAGTCATATTCAGTGAAGCCCACTGTGGGAATCTGGATTCCTGCTTGGCCAACAAAATCAGGAATCGCAGGCTCAAAATGCTCTGGGGTACACCATGCAAGTTCACCGGTAGGGGGCTCCGGTGGACTTAACTGGTGGGCCGGAAAACTAGTACGAGCCCCAGAACTTCTCGTACTAGTGTGGGCCACAGGGTCCCTAGCATGGCGGTCCCCTGGCTCCGCCTGGAGGTGTCTCTGCCGCCTTGGGGGCTCATCATCATCGCTAGATGATGAGGAGGACGTGGATGACAAAAGGAAAGTAGGGTCATCCTCGTCCTCACTAGGGCTCTCAGAGTCAGAGGCAAGCTGGGCGTATGCCTCCTCGTCCGAGATCATCTGGCGGGCCATAGGGGAGTGTGTGAGTGTGTGTGTGTGCATGTGTGGAAATCTTTATTTAGTGTGCGTGTGTGTGGGGGCACGGGTGTTCGCATACTTATCCCTAAAACTGAAAAAACTGAAAAAAAACTAAATAAAAAAAAAGGCCAAAATATGTGGATCAGCGAAGCTGATCAGCGGTGGGGTGTGAGATGCGCTAACAGTGGCCGGACGCTAAGAGTGCCGGACACAGTCAGCGTACGCAGAAAAAATAAAATAAACTGCTTGCGCCCCAAAGAAATGTGGGGGGGGGGCAGGGGGGCAAGCTGCAGAACCCCTGGGGGGTCTAGGGTCACACAGCTGTGCTGTGGACCCCAGACACCCGATTAGGGTGATTCAACAGTTACAACTTTTTTTTTCCACTAAACTTTCCCTGAATATCTCTGCCTAACCTAACCTGTCCCTAACCTTTCCCTAAATACCTTTTAGTGCCAGGTGGCACTGTGGAGGGTCAAAAGGGGGGTGCTGGGCACAGATGGGGTGCTGGGTCCCATCACCTCTCAGAATTGCAGGACAGTGATTGGTGCTGTATTATCACACCACCGGTCACCGTCCTATTCCTGGTTATCGGGTCACCAGAGACCCGAATAACCCGGAAACGCAGCAAATGGCAGTTCTGAATTGAACTGCGGTTTGCTGCGATCGACAACACTGGGGGGTCACAGGACCCCCCTGGGCATTGTACCAAGGTGCCTACTTAATGATTTGAGCAGGCACCTTGTTCCGATCACCGCCCGGTGATCGGAAATACACAGGGCGTACAGGTATGCCCTGTGTCCTTAAGAGGTTAAAACCCAGAAAATTATAGCTGTATTTCTAGCCTAAATTGCACACTGACTAATGCGGCAGAGGCCCAAGATGAATGTTATTTTTTTCAAATCTTTATTGGTATTTCAAAAATTCATTACAGTCATCAACAATATTAATAGTTAATAGTTTTAAATTATAAAAACAGTATAAATACAGTTTAGGCTACTTTCACACTAGCGTTCGGGGCTCCGCTTGTGAGTTCCGTTTGAAGGGTCTCACAAGCGGCCCCGAACGGATCCGTCCAGCCCTAATGCGCTCAGAATGCATCAGTCTGCCTCCGTTTGTCCTCCGCTCCGCTCAGCAGGCGGACACCTGAACGCAGCTTGCAGCGTTCAGGTGTCCGCCTGGCCGTGCGGGGGCAAACGGATCCGTCCAGACTTACAATGTAAGTCAATGGGGACGGATCCGTTTGAAGTTGACACAGTATGGCTCAATTTTCAAACGGATCCGTCTCCCATTGACTTTCAATGTAAAGTCAAAACGGATCCGTTTGCATTATCATGAACAAAAAAAAAATATATATATATATATTTTTTTTTGTTCATGGTAATGCAAACGGATCCGTTCTGAACGGATCTAAGCGTTTGCATTATAGGTGCGGATCCGTCTGGGCACATACCAGACGGATCCGACCTAAACGCAGGTGTGAAAGTAGCCTTATAAGTTACCCGCCCAATTACCCCAATGCCTGTTGCTCCCCAAGGGGGAAAAAAGAAGAGAAGAAAAAAAAAAATATATATATGTAATTTCCTCCTCCGTAACCCACTGCCTCCCGCCCTACCCCCCATCCCCATCACCCCCCAGGCATCCCACCGTTCTTAGGCCTTTCAATCTTTCAACCACTTCTGCCACAATCTAAAGAATCTAAGTTTTTTCTTTGTCGATACTAGGTGGAATTTTTCTCTGATTATAGAAGTTCTAGCAAGGTTCTCCCATTCCTTGGCCGTAGGTAACACACTACTACCCCAATGTCCAATAATGCATTTCCTGGCCTGAAACAAGAGTTTAGCTGCTATTTCTCGCTGATTTGAGTTCTCTATCCCATCCATCACACCAAAGATGCACGTTTCAAACTCTACCGGGACTCTGAACCCATGATATGTCTCTATTCTTTCGTTTACCTTACACCAGAAGTCTTGGATCTCTCTACATGTCCAGAGTATATGGACATCATCCACACCAATCTGTCCACATTTTTTACAGCTAAATTCATTAGGTTTGTAGAACTTCATCAAATCTTTAGGGGAGTAGTATAGTCGATATAATATATTAAATTGTGTAACCCTATGGGAGAAGTTCTGTGAGACCCTGTTTTTTACGTATATCACCTTCTCCCAAAACTCTATCTGTTAAGGAAAAAACTTCTTCCATTTGTGCAATACAGGGAGTGCAGAATTATTAGGCAAGTTGTATTTTTGAGGATTAATTTTATTATTGAACAACAACCATGTTCTCAATGAACCCAAAAAACTCATTAATATCAAAGCTGAATATTTTTGGAAGTAGTTTTTAGTTTGTTTTTAGTTTTAGCTATTTTAGGGGGATATCTGTGTGTGCAGGTGACTATTACTGTGCATAATTATTAGGCAACTTAACAAAAAACAAATATATACCCATTTCAATTATTTATTTTTACCAGTGAAACCAATATAACATCTCAACATTCACAAATATACATTTCTGACATTTAAAAACAAAACAAAAACAAATCAGTGACCAATATAGCCACCTTTCTTTGCAAGGACACTCAAAAGCCTGCCATCCATGGATTCTGTCAGTGTTTTGATCTGTTCACCATCAACATTGCGTGCAGCAGCAACCACAGCCTCCCAGACACTGTTCAGAGAGGTGTACTGTTTTCCCTCCTTGTAAATCTCACATTTGATGATGGACCACAGGTTCTCAATGGGGTTCAGATCAGGTGAACAAGGAGGCCATGTCATTAGATTTTCTTCTTTTATACCCTTTCTTGCCAGCCACGCTGTGGAGTACTTGGACGCGTGTGATGGAGCATTGTCCTGCATGAAAATCATGTTTTTCTTGAAGGATGCAGACTTCTTCCTGTACCACTGCTTGAAGAAGGTGTCTTCCAGAAACTGGCAGTAGGACTGGGAGTTGAGCTTGACTCCATCCTGAACCCGAAAAGGCCCCACAAGCTCATCTTTGATGATACCAGCCCAAACCAGTACTCCACCTCCACCTTGCTGGCGTCTGAGTCGGACTGGAGCTCTCTGCCCTTTACCAATCCAGCCACGGGCCCATCCATCTGGCCCATCAAGACTCACTCTCATTTCATCAGTCCATAAAACCTTAGAAAAATCAGTCTTGAGATATTTCTTGGCCCAGTCTTGACGTTTCAGCTTGTGTGTCTTGTTCAGTGGTGGTCGTCTTTCAGCCTTTCTTACCTTGGCCATGTCTCTGAGTATTGCACACATTGTGCTTTTGGGCACTCCAGTGATGTTGCAGCTCTGAAATATGGCCAAACTGGTGGCAAGTGGCATCTTGGCAGCTGCACGCTTGACTTTTCTCAGTTCATGGGCAGTTATTTTGCGCCTTGGTTTTTCCACACGCTTCTTGCGACCCTGTTGACTATTTTGAATGAAACGCTTGATTGTTCGATGATCACGCTTCAGAAGCTTTGCAATTTTAAGAGTGCTGCATCCCTCTGCAAGATATCTCTCTATTTTTGACTTTTCTGAGCCTGTCAAGTCCTTCTTTTGACCCATTTTGCCAAAGGAAAGGAAGTTGCCTAATAATTATGCACATCTAATATAGGGTGTTGATGTCATTAGACTACACCCCTTCTCATTACAGAGATGCACATCACCTAATATGCTTAATTGGTAGTAGGCTTTCGAGCCTATACATAAACCAATCACGTTTCCCTATTTTAAACAAATAAGTGATCCATAATCACACATAGCAATAACCAAGAGAGGATATATGGATCTATGGGTTCCAAATCACAACTCAAACAGCGAAATTTTATACAAAATCACAGATGTTTTTATTGGTACAAAATAAAGTTGTGACCACTGGCCACACAGACATTTAAGAACACTTAAAATGCCATACAGATCGCAAATGTGTGGTAGTTACAATAGTTATGCGTAAAGTGCAAGTGCTAAATTACTTCACAGCAATAAGATAAGTCAGTGCCTATACCAGAGTGTGGTCCTGTCTATAATCTAACATCAACAGGTCAACAGTGGACCCTAGACTAATTGGACCCAAAACTCACACCAATGGATATAAACAAGTAGTAAAAAGTTGATAAGGCATACTGACCAAAATCTCCACCACAGCACTGACAATCCGTGCCCCGACGCGCGTTTCGCCGTCAGCTTTTTCAAGGGGTAATGACATACAACTTCACAGCCGGGTATATATTATCCACAAAGTGGGTGAGCACATATTCACCTAACCAATGGATGAGGGGCATTTCGAGCCTATACAGCTTGGAGTAAGACAACATGCATAAAGAGGATGGTGTGGTCAAAATACTCATTTGCCTAATAATTCTGCACGCAGTGTAGACAGTTTGCTGCTCTTTTTTTTGTCTTCTGATATAATAAATCTTGATATATCCTTGATATCAGCTTCTTGCCCACTGTTAACTTGGATATATTTTCTATAGGTTGTGGGAGGGTAGATATATATGTTCCCTTTCCGAATGACGCCCGCAGGGCTTGTTTCAGTTGTAGGTAATAGAAGGTCAAATCTCTATTTCCAATACCACAGGTGTTTATAAGATCTCAGTATTCAATTACATCTCCCTCTTTCCATACCTGTCCCAATCTAAAAAATGCAGTTTTTCCACCACACTTCTTGTTCAATTAGTTTTAGTTCTCTTAGATAGGTGTTGTCACACAGTAAAGTGCCCTCATGCACTCCAGTATGGGACCACATATCCCTTTCCTCCTTCCAAATTTTGGTCCACAACACAAGGAGTGGTATTTTGCTGGTTTGCTGTTTTGACAGAGTGTTAGCTTCCACTAGTTGGAAAATACTGCATTTATCTACGTCTTTATTAATCCCTTCTAGCATAGCTTTATATCTTTGTGAATTACTCCAGTTTACCAGGTTTCTAATATGGCCAGAGAAAAAAGTTCCAAGTCTGGGACCAATCGTCCACCTTCTTTCTCTCGGATGTACAGTATTTGCGCTCTGATTCTAGGTTTTTTGCCGCGCCATATCAAATCCGTCAAAAGGGAAACTATCCTTTTAATGATTTTCTTGGGGATTATTACCGGCGCGTTCCACATAATATAGTTCAAGGAAGGTAAGATAGACATTTTCACCAATGAGATGCGAGCTGCCATTGATACCTGTAGTTTTTTCCACACTTCTACTTTTTTCTTTATTTCATGTATTTTAGGAAGCACATTTAGATGTAAGTAATCCTTGGGTTGGGGGTAATCTGAATGCCTAGATATTTTTCTAGCTTATCTATTTTCTTAATCTCCAATTGGCCCGGTGTTACATTTTTTAGAGGGTCAATCGGGATACAGGCTGATTTAGACAATTTATTTTAAGTCCAGCATATTTGCTATAGTCCTCAAATATCTGGAAAAGGTTTTCAGTTGTTGTTTTGCCCGACATGAATCCCGTCTGATCCTCGTGTATAAGCATCGGCAACTCCTCCCTGAGCCTAGCCGCCAGTATTTTTGCTAATATCTTATTATCAGTGTTAATCAGTGAAATGGGGCGGTATGAATCTGGAAAAGTTGGATTTTTCCCTGCTTTTAAGATAAGGGTAATTAGGGCTTCCCTCAGGGAGTCGGGCAATTTCCCCGACTCTCTCAAGGAAGCCCAAATTTTTTAGCAGGTTCGGGGTCAATATTTCCCTATAGACTACAAACTGAATGCCATCAGTACCTGGGATCTTATTTTTAGTTATCTTTAATAATATATTATCCACTTCAGTTGGATCTAAGTGGGTTTCCAATCTATCTCTTTGGTCTATGGTTAGTTTCTTGATAGTGATTCCCTCCAAAAACTGTTGTATTTCCGCTGCATTCTTTATTTTGCTACTATATATCTTCTTAAAATATTCTTTAAGTAGATCTATTTTGGCCGCTTGTTCAACGATATTATGTCCGGCTTTGTCTGCCAGACAATATATGTACCTATTTTTACTTGTCTGGGCTGCCACCAGGGAGGCTAATTTTTTACCAGGTATATGTGCGTGGATATAGTTATCTCTCACAAAGTTCTCTTTTTGTTGTTCCGCCATCAAAAACAACTCATCTTCCATTAGAGTGACTTTATCTAACCATACTTTATAATTTTGCTCTGTAGGGTTTTCAACATATATTTTTTTCGTAACTTTCTGCTTCGTGTTCTAATTTTTTCCCCCTTAGTTTTTTTTTAATGTATTGCCGTGTATTTTATAATAATCCCTCTAATGTAGGCCTTTGCGGTCTCCCAAACAGTCTTACTTCCCGCTGAACCCTCATTTATGAGAAAATATTCCTTAATTTCTTTCAAAATTTTATCATGTACCCCCATTATATTTATCCAACCTATGTTTATATTCATACCTCTTGTTTTTTTCCCACCACCTATTTTTGTATTTATAATAATGGGGTTATGGTCCGAGACCCCCCGTTGTCCATAACTAACTCGTTCAATATCTAGTGAACATATGTTATTAGTGAATACTAAATCGATCCGTGATAGGCTTTTGTGCGTTTTAGAGAAACACTAATATTTCCTTGATTTTGGGTGCATTACTCTCCAAATAAATGATCCAACCCAACTCTTGTGTAGTGCTTTTTAATTTAGAGCCTGTACATTTTCCTTGAGTATTCTCTATTCTACATCTATCTATTTTCTCATCCATTATATTATTGAAATCCCCTAGCACCAACAGTGATTTATCCCCTGCATTAAGCGTAAAGTCATGAATTTTTAACAATCTATTTTAAAGGGGGGGGGGGGCGGTATATAAACATTCGCTATTATCCATGCTCTACCTTTTAGTAGACAATCCATATAGAATGTAGCGGCCTTCCTTATCTACAACAGTTTTTACTATTTTAATATAAATATCACGGTGTATTAATATGCTATGATTTGAGCAGGCACCTTGCTAATTAATATGCTAATGATTAGAGCGGGCACCTTGTTGGAAATACACAGGGCGTAGAGGTACGCCCTGTGTCCTTAAGTACAAGGACATCAGGGTGTACCTGTATGCCCTCTGTCTTTAAGAGGTTAAAACCCAGAAAATTATAGCTATATTTCTAGCCTAAATTGCACACTGACTAATGTGTTTTTTCAAAGCCAGAAAATTATTGAAGTATTTCAAGCTTGTTTTTAACAATCACAGATGCAGCAAAGGCTGCAATATTAAGTATTTTGCCAAAAAAGGGTGTTCTTTTACAAACAGAATATGACAGCTGTATATAACGCTTGACTTTCACACGTGCAGATGCAGCAAGGTCTGTAAAATTGTGTATTTTGCCCAAAAAGGGTGTTTTTTAAAACCCAGAAAATTATAGCTGTATTTATAGCTTAAATTGCACACTGACTAATGCGGCAGAGGCCCAAGATGAAGGTTATTGCCAAAAATGAGTGTTTTTTCAAAGCCAGAAAATTATTGAAGTATTTTAAGCTTGTTTTTAACAATCCCAGATGCAACAAAGGCTGCAATATTAAGTATTTTGCCAAAAAAATTCGTTTTTTTACTAACAGAATATGACAGCTGTATATAACGCTTAACTTTCACACGTGCAAATGCAGCAAGGGCTGTAAAATTGTGTATTTTGCCCAAAAAGGGTGTTTTTTAACGCCTTAAGGATTCAGCCCTATTTCACCTTAAAGACCCGGCCATTTTTTGCAAATCTGACCAGTGTCACTTTAAGTGGTGATAACTTTAAAACTCTTTGACTTATCCAGGCTATTCTGAGATTGTTTTTTCGTCACATATTGTACTTCATGACACTGGTAAAAAACTGTTTTTATTTTTTGTTATTTACAACATTCATCTGACAGGTTAGATAATGTGATATTTTTATAGACCAGGTTGTCACGGATGCGGCAATACCTAATATGTATACATTTTTTTTTATTTATGTAAGTTTTACACAATGATTTCTTTTTTGAATAAAAAAAAATCATGTTTTAGTGTTTCCATAGTCTGAGAGCCATAATTTTTTCAGTTTTTAGGCGATTACCTTGGGTAAGGTATGATTTTTGCGGGATGAGATGACGGTTTTATTGGCACTATTTTGGGGTGCGTATTACTTTTTTATTGCTTGCTATTACACTTTTTGTGATGTAAGGTGACAAAAAATGGTTTATTTAGCACAGTTTTTATTTTAAAAAAATTACGGTGTTAATCTGAGGGGTTAGGTCATGTGATATTTTTATAGAGCCGGTCGATACGGAAGCGGCGATACCTAATATGTATACTTTTTTTATGTAAGTTTTACACAATAATATAATTTTTGAAACAAAAAAAAAATCATGTTTTAGTGTCTCCATATTCTGAGAGCCATAGTTTTTTCAGTTTTTGGGCGATTATCTTAGGTAGGATCTCATTTTTTGAGGGATGAGATGACGGTTTGATTGGCACTATTTTGGGGTGCATATGACTTTTTGATTGCTTGTTATTACACTTTTTGTGATGTAAGGTGACAAAAAATTGTTTATTTAGCACAGTTTTTATTTTTTATTTTTTACAGTGTTCATCTGAGGGGTTAGGTCATGTGATATTTTTATAGAGCTGGTCAATACGAACGCGGCGATACCAAATATGTATACTTTTATTTTTATTTATGTAAGTTTTACACAATAACTTTTTTTTTAAAACAAAAAAAAATATGTTTTAGTGTCTCCATATTCTGAGCCATAGTTATTTAATTTTTTGGGCGATTGTCTCAATTAGTGGCTCATTTTTTGCGGGATGAGGTGACGGTTAAATTGGTGCAATTTTGGTGGGCAAACGCCTTTTTGATCGCTAGCTGTTGTACTTTTTGTGATGTAAGGTGCCAAAAAAATGGTTTATTTAGCACAGTTTTTTTTTTTTTATGGTGTTCATCTGAGGGGTTAGGTCATGTAATATGTTTTATAGAGCCGGTCGATACGGACGCGGTGATACCTAATATGTATACTTCTTTTTTTTCCCCTATTTTTTCCCCTATTTTCTTTACTTTATTTGGGGAAAATGAAGTTTTTGTTTATTTTTACTTGAAACGTTAAATTTTTGGGGGGCAAAAAAAAAAATTTGCAACTTTTTTTTCACTTTATTTTTTGTCCCACTTTGGGACTTGAACTTTTGGGGGTCTAATCCTTTACAATGCATTCCAATACTTCTGTATTGGAATGCATTGGCTGTATGAGTAATACTGTGTGTATTACTCATACAGCTGCCGGCCTGTGAGATCCAGGGGGCTGGATATCACAGGCTCGTCACCGGAAGGCAGCACGATGCCTTCCTTTGGCATCGCGCTGCCTTCCATGCCATCGGGTCCCCCCTACAGCCGCATGGGGACCCGATGGCAACGCCACACGCTGCCGCAAACAACAGGTAAAGCCGCAAACCGCAGGTATGAATTGACCTGTGGTTTGCGGCGATCGCCGACACGGGGGGTCACGAGACCCCCCCCTGCGCATTTAGCCAAGGTGCCTGCTCAATGATTTGAGCAGGCACCTTATTCCGATCACCGCCCACCGGGCGGCGGTGATCGGAACAACACATGACGTACTGGTCCGTCATGGGTCCTTAAGGACTCGGGAAACATGCCGTACCGGTACGTCCTAAGTCCTTAAGGGGTTAAAACCCTGAAAATTATAGCTGTATTTCTAGCTTAAATTGCACACTGACTAATGCGGCAGAGGCCCAAGATGAAGGTTATTGCCAAAAAAAATTCAAAGCCAGAAAATGATTGAAGTATTTCAAGCTTGTTTTAAACAATCACAGATGCAGCAAAGGCTGCAATATTAACCCCTTCCCGACTGCAATCTGTATATATATACGTGATAGCTGCACATGCCCCGTGCAGCTATCACGTCTATAAACGTCAAGACAGTTCTTTAATCCAAGCGCTGCAAAGGGCTTGGATTAAAGCTTCTGCCTCTGCACTGCTGCTGTCAAGGACAGCATACAGTGCAGTAATGCCGGCAAGTGACCAATCAGAGTGGCCCCTTGCCGACAATCGATCCGATTGGTTAGTCTGTGCAGACTAACCAATCCGATCGCGGCAGTGGAAAAAATGCCGGTTTCAGGCTCTGATCTGCGCTCTGCAGATCACAGCCTGAAATCAGGTAGTGTCTCTGTGGCCCCCAATCTGTACCCCCCGATCTGCCTCCAACACCCCCCTGTCCGCGCTTGCCCCTGATGCAGTAGTTCCCCCGCCCGATCCATATTCATGTAGTCCCTGAAGCTTTCCGCCTCATGCTGTCTCCCTGCCCCTCCTGCCCCAGCCTCCCTCACCCTCAATGTTAGCCGCCGTATCCCCAAAACCCCCCCCTTTCCAGAGCTGCCCCTGATCCTGTGCCCCTGCTGTGTGTGATGGTGGCGGCTCCATTCCTGAGCCGCTGCCATCAGCAGCGAGTGTCAGCTCTATGCTGACACTCTGCTGTAACCCCATAGATGCCGCAGTTGCGGCATCCATGGGGTTAATAGAGGGAGGGAGCTCCCTCTCTCAACCATCGGGGCTTTAGCGCTGTGATAGCAGTGCCCGATGGTTGCCATGGCAACCGGACGCTTTGCAAAGGCAAAGCCATGGCAAAGGCGTCCGGTGCTGCCACCTACAGGGCATCTAATAGTATTATACTTTGCAATGCAAGAGCATTGCAAAGTATAGTACAGCCATCAGCCCCATTGGATCTTTATGATCCAAAAGGGACTTGATAAAAAAAGAAAGTGAAAATAATAAAAATGAAAAAAAAATATATATATACAGTCAGGTCCATAAATATTGGGACACGACACAATTCTAACATTTTTGGCTCTATACACCACCACAATGGATTTGAAATGAAACAAACAAGATGTGCTTTAACTGCAGACTGCCAGCTTTAATTTGGGGGTATTTACATCCAAATCAGGTGAACGGTGTAGGAATTACAACAGTTTGCATATGTGCCTCCCACTTGTTAAGGGACCAAAAGTAATGGGACATAATAATAATCATAAATCAAACTTTCACTTTTTAATACTTGGTTGCAAATCCTTTGCAGTCAATTACAGCCTGAAGTCTGGAATGCACAGACATCACCAGACGCTGTGTTTCATCCCTGGTGTTGCTCTGCCAAGTCTCTACTGCAACTGTCTTCAGTTCCTGCTTGTTCTTGGGGCATTTTTCCTTAATTTTTGTCTTCAGCAAGTGAAATGCATGCACAATCGGATTCAGGTCAGGTGATTGACTTGGCCATTGCATAACATTCCCCTTCTTTCCCTTAAAAAACTCTTTGGTTGCTTTTGCAGTATGCTTTGGGTCATTGTCCATCTGCACTGTGAAGCGCCGTCCAATGAGTTCTGAAGCATTTGGCTGAATATGAGCAGATAATATTGTCCGAAACACTTCAGAATTCATCCTGCTGCTTTTGTCAGCAGTCACATCATCAATAAATACAAGAGAACCAGTTCATTGGCAGCCATACATGCCCACACCATGACACTACCACCACCATGCTTCACTGATGAGGTGGTATGCTTAGGATCATGAGCAGTTCCTTTCCTTCTCCATACTCTTCTCTTCCCATCACTCTGGTACAAGTTGATCTTGGTCTCATCTGTCCATAGCATGTTGTTCCAGAACTGTGAAGGCTTTTTTAGATGTCGTTTGGCAAACTCTAATCTGGCCTTCCTGTTTTTGAAGCTCACCAATGGTTTACATCTTGTGGTGAACCCTCTGTATTCACTCTGGTGAAGTCTTCTCTTGATTGTTAATGTTGACACACATACACCTACCTCCTGGAGAGTGTTCTTGATCTGGCCAACTGCTGTGAAGGGTGTTTTCTTCACCAGGGAAAGAATTCTTCGCTCATCCACCTCAGTTGTTTTTCGTGGTCTTCCGTGTCTTTTGGTGATGCTGAGCTCACCGGTGCGTTCCTTCTTTTTAAAGGGTTTCTGTCACCCCACAAAACTCATATTTTTTTTTTTGGATAGTTAGATTCCTGATAGCGCGATATAGGAGAATATAATAGTCTTACTTACTTTCATGCGGCCGATTCTTTATAAAACGAAGTTTTATAATATGTAAATGAGGGCTCTACCAGCAAGTAGGGCGTCTACTTGCTGGTAGCCGCAGCAGAAAACCGCCCCCTCGCCGTGTTGATTGACAGGGCCAGCCGTGATCTCCTCCTCCGGCCGGCCCTGTCAGTAATTCAAAAATCGCGCGCCTCTGGTCATTCGGCGCAGGCACTCTGAGATGAGGAGGCTTGTCTCCTCAGCACTCCCTCAGTGCGCCTGCGCCGATGACGTCTTCTCTTTCGATGATGTCATCGGCGCAGGCGCACTGAGGGAGTGCTGAGGAGACGAGCCTCCTCATCTCAGAGCGCCTGCGCCGAATGACCAGAGTCGCGCGATTTTTTAATTACTGACAGGGCCGGCCGGAGGAGGAGATCACGGCTGGCCCTGTCAATCAACACGGCGAGGGGGCGGTTTTCTGCTGCGGCTACCAGCAAGTAGACGCCCTACTTGCTGGTAGAGCCCTCATTTACATATTATAAAACTTCGTTTTATAAAGAATCGGCCGCATGACTATTATATTCTCTTATATCGCGCTATGAGGAATCTAACTATCCAAAAAAAAAAATATGAGTTTTGTGGGGTGACAGAAACCCTTTAAGAATGTTCCAAACTGTTGTTTTGGCCACGCCTAATGTTTTTGCTATCTCTCTGATGTTTTTTTTTTTTCAGCTTAATGATGGCTTGCTTCACTGATAGTGACAGCTCTTTGGATCTTATCTTGAGAGTTGACAGCAACAGATTCCAAATGCAAATAGCACACTTGAAATGAACTATGGACCTTTTATCTGCTCATTGCAATTGGGATAATGAGAGAATAACACACACCTGGCAATGGAACAGCTGAGAAGCCAATTGTCCCATTACTTTTGGTCCCTTAACAAGTGGGAGGCACATATGCAAACTGTTGTAATTCCTACACCGTTCACCTGATTTGGATGTAAATACCCTCAAATTAAAGCTGAGAGTCTGCAGTTAAAGCACATCTTGTTCGTTTCATTTCAAATCCATTGTGGTGGTATTTAGAACCAAAAATGTTTGAATTGTGTCGATGTCCCAATATTTATGGACCTGACTGTATGTAAACTAAAAAAATAAATTGCCTTTTCCTATATGGAAAATGAAAAAATGAAATAAAATACACATATTAGGTTTCACCGCGTCCGTAACGACCGTCTCTATAAATATATCACATGATAGACCCAGTCCGATAAACACCATAAAATAAAAAAAAACAGTGCCAAAAAAGCTATTTTTGTCACCTTACATCACAAATAGTGCAACAGCAAGCGATCAAAAAGGCTTATGACCCCCAAAATAGTACCAATCAAACCGTCACCTCATCCCGCAAAAAATGATACCCTATTTAAGACAATCGCCCCAAAAATATAAAAGCTATGGCTCTCAGACTATGGAGACACTAAAACATCATTTTTTTGGTTTCAGAAATGCTATTATTGTGTAAAACTTAAATAAATAAGAAAAAGTATACATATTAGGTATTGCCACGTCCGTAACGATCTTCTCTATAAAACTATCACATGACCTAACTCCTCAGATGAACGCTGTAAAAATAAATAAATGAAAGCTGTTCCAAAACAGCCAATTTTTTGGTCACCTTGCCCCACAAAGTGTAATAATGAATGATCAAAAAATCCTATGTACCCAAAAATGGCACCAATTAAAACCTCAACACTTTCTGCAAAAAACGAGCCCCTGCACAAGACGATCGGCAGAAAAATAAAAAAACATATGGCGTTCAGAAAACCAATCCAGCAAAATCTGCCTTCCAAAAACCGTATGGCATTCCTTTCCTTCTGCACCCTGCCGTGTGCCCGTACAGCAGTTTACGACCACATGTGGGGTGTTTCTGTAAACCGCGGAATCAGGGTAATAAATATTGAGTTTTGTTTGGCTGTTAACCCTCAATGTGTTAAAGAAAAAAATGCAATAAAATGGAAAATCTGCCAAAAAAGTAAAATTTTGAAATTTCATCTCCATTTTCCTTTAATTCTTGTGGAACACCTAAAGGGTTAACAAAGTTTGTAATATCAGTTTTGAGTAGGGATGAGCGAACCCGAACTGTATAGTTCGGGTTCGTACCGAATTTTGGGGTGTCCGTGACACGGACCCGAACCCGAACATTTTCGTAAAAGTCTGTGTTCGGGTTCGGTGTTCGGCGCTTTCTTGGCGCTTTTTGAAAGGCTGCAAAGCAGCCAATCAACAAGCGTCATACTACTTGGCCCAAGAGGCCATCACAGCCATGCCTACTATTGGCATGGCTGTGATTAGCCAGTGCACCATGTGACCCAGCCTCTATTTAAGCTGGAGTCACGTAGCGCCGCACGTCACTCTGCTATGATCAGTATAGGGAGAGGTTGCAGCTGCGACGTTAGGGCGAGATTAGGCAGATTAACTCCTCCAAAAGACTTGATTCTGTGATCGATCTGCAGCTGTGGATCATTGAAGTGCTATTATTGACTTGCTCACTTTTTTAAGGCTGCCCAGAGCGTTTTTAGATCACTTTTTTTCTGGGGTGATCGGCGGCCATTTTGTGACTTGTGGTGCGCCAGCACGAGCTATCACCAAGTGTATTTAACCATCGATAGTGTGGTTATTTTGTGCTATATCCTACATCAGCTGCAGGCTGAGCCTGTGTCACCCAAGTGCATTTAACCATCAACAGTCTGATTATTTTTTGGCCATATACTACATCAGCTGCAGGCTGAGCCTGTGTCACCCAAGTGCATTTAACCATCAACAGTGTGGTTATTTTTTTGGCCATATATTACATCAGGGGCAAGTTGAGCCTGTCACCCAGCGCCTAAAAAATAGACCTGACATTTCTATTCAACCAAATCTGCACAGTTTTAGCTGGTCAAGTTATTTGTAGTGACCGTAAAAGCAGACTTTTTGTTCTGGGTTGAAAAAGCATTCCCAAATTTGCCATTCTGAAAATAACTAGTTTGTGGTATTTGAGGCCTACTTGAAATCTATCCCAAAAAGAAAATCTTACATTGAAGGTATTGATAGTGTCATTCAGAAAAACCTAAGACACACGCTAGCGTGCTGATAGAAGTGTCATTCTGTGATTAAACCTATAACTGTCACACATCGCAAAAAAAAAACAGGTCTCACATCTCTATTCAACCAAATCTGCACAGTTTTAGCTGGTCAAGTTATTTGTAGTGACCGTAAAAGCAGACTTTTTGTTCTGGGTTGAAAAAGCATTCCCAAATTTGCCATTCTGAAAATAACTAGTTTGTGGTATTTGAGGCCTACTTGAAATCTATCCCAAAAAGAAAATCTTACATTGAAGGTATTGATAGTGTGATTCAGAAAAACCTAAGACACACGCTAGCGTGCTGATAGAAGTGTCATTCTGTGATTAAACCTATAACTGTCACACAGCGCAAAAAAAAACAGGTCTCACATCTCTATTCAACCAAATCTGCACAGTTTTAGCTGGTCAAGTTATTTGTAGTGACCGTAAAAGCAGACTTTTTGTTCTGGGTTGAAAAAGCATTCCCAAATTTGCCATTCTCAAAATTGTTGTGAACGGGAACAATGAGGAAAACATCTAATAAGGGACGCGGACGTGGACATGGTCGTGGTGGTGTTAGTGTACCCTCTGGTGCTGGGAGAGGACGTGGCCGTTCTGCCACAGCCACACGTCCTAGTGAACCAACTACCTCAGGTCCCAGTAGCCAGCAGAATTTACAGCGATATTTGGTGGGGCCCAATGCCGTTCTAAGGATGGTAAGGCCTGAGCAGGTGCAGGCATTAGTCAATTGGGTGGCCGACAGTGGATCCAGCACATTCACATTATCTCCCACCCAGTCTTCTGCAGAAAGCGCACAGATGGCGCATGAAAACCAAGCCCATCGGTCTGTCACATCACCCCCATGCATATCAGGGAAACTGTCTGAGCCTCAAGTTATGCAGCAGTCTCTTATGCTGTTTGAAGACTCTGCTGCCAGGGTTTCCCAAGGGCATCCACCTAGCCCTTCCCCAGGGGTGGAAGAGATAGAATGCACTAACGCACAACCACTTATTTTTCCTGATGATGAGGACATGGGAATACTACCTCAGCACGTCTCTGATGATGACAAAACACAGGTGCCAACTGCTGCGTCTTTCTGCAGTGTGCAGACTGAACAGGTCAGGGGTCAAGACTGGGTGGAAGACGATGCAGGGGACGATGAGGTCCTAGACCCCACATGGAATGAAGGTCGTGCCACTGACTTTCACAGTTCAGAGGAAGAGGCAGTGGTGAGACCAAGCCAACAGCGTAGCAAAAGAGGGAGCAGTGGGCAAAATCAGAACACCCACCGCCAAGAGACTTCGCCTGCTACTGACCGCCGCCATCTGGGACCGAGCACCCCAAAGGCAGCTTCAAGGAGTTCCCTGGCATGGCACTTCTTCAAACAATGTGCTGACGACAAGACCTGAGTGGTTTGCACGCTGTGCCATCAGAGCCTGAAGCGAGGCATTAGCGTTCTGAACCTTAGCACAACCTGCATGACCAGGCACCTGCATGCAAAGCATGAACTGCAGTGGAGTAAACACCTTAAAAACAAAGAAGTCACTCAGGCTCCCCCTGCTGCCTCTTCTGCTGCTGCCGCCTCGGCCTCTTCTGCTGCTGCCTCGGCCTCTTCTGCTGCTGCTGCCGCCGCCTCGGCCTCTTCCTCTGCCTCTGGAGGAACGTTGGCACCTGCCGCCCAGCAAACATGGGATGTACCACCAACACCACCACCTGCGTCACCAAGCATCTCAACCATGTCACACGGCAGCGTTCAGCTCTCCATCTCACAAACATTTGAGAGAAAGCGTAAATTCCCACCTAGCCACCCTAGATCCCTGGCCCTGAATGCCAGCATTTCTAAACTACTGGCCTATGAAATGCTGTCATTTAGGCTGGTGGACACACACAGCTTCAAACAGCTCATGTCACTTGCTGTCCCACAGTATGTTGTTCCCAGCCGCCACTACTTCTCCAAGAGAGCCGTGCCTTCCCTGCACAACCAAGTGTCCGATAAAATCAAGTGTGCACTGCGCAACGCCATCTGTGGCAAGGTCCACCTAACCACAGATACGTGGACCAGTAAGTACGGCCAGGGACGCTATATCTCCCTAACTGCACACTGGGTAAATGTAGTGGCGGCTGGGCCCCAGGCGGAGAGCTGTTTGGCGCACGTCCTTCCGCCGCCAAGGATTGCAGGGCAACATTCTTTGCCTCCTGTCTCCTCCAACTCCTACTCAGCTTCCTCCTCCTCTTCTTCCACCTGCTCATCCAGTCAGCCACACACCTTCACCACTAACTTCAGCACAGCCCGGGGTAAACGTCAGCAGGCCATTCTGAAACTCATATGTTTGGGGGACAGGCCCCACACCGCACAGGAGTTGTGGCGGGGTATAGAACAACAGACCGATGAGTGGTTGCTGCCGGTGAGCCTTAAGCCCGGCCTGGTGGTGTGCGATAATGGGCGAAATCTCGTTGCAGCTCTGGGACTAGCCGGTTTGACGCACATCCCTTGCCTGGCTCATGTGCTGAATTTGGTGGTGCAGAAGTTCATTCGCAACTACCCCGACATGTCAGAGCTGCTGCATAAAGTGCGGGCCGTCTGTTCGCGCTTCCGGCGTTCACACCCTGCCGCTGCTCGCCTGTCTGTGCTACAGCGTAACTTCGGCCTTCCCGCTCACCGCCTCATATGCGACATACCCACCAGGTGGAACTCCACCTTGCATATGCTGGACAGACTGTGCAAGCAGCAGCAGGCCATAGTGGAGTTTCAGCTGCATCACGCACGGGTCAGTCGCACTGCGGATCAGACACACTTCACCACCAATGACTGGGCCTCCATGCGAGACCTGTGTGCCCTGTTGCGCTGTTTCGAGTACTCCACCAACATGGCCAGTGGCGATGACGCCGTTATCAGCGTTACAATGCCACTTCTATGTCTCCTTGAGAAAACACTTAGGGCGATGATGGAAGAGGAGGTGGCCCAGGAGGAAGAGTAGGAAGAGGGGTCATTTTTAGCACTTTCAGGCCAGTCTCTTCAAAGTGACTCAGAGGGAGGTTTTTTGCAACACCAGAGGCCAGGTACAAATGTGGCCAGACAGGGCCCACTACTGGAGGACGAGGAGGACGAGGATGAGGAGGAGGTGGAGGAGGATGAGGATGAAGCATGTTCACAGCGGGGTGGCACCCAAAGCAGCTCGGGCCCATCACTGGTGCGTGGCTGGGGGGAAACACAGGACGATGACGATACGCCTCCCACAGAGGACAGCTTGTCCTTACCTCTGGGCAGCCTGGCACACATGAGCGACTACATGCTGCAGTGCCTGCGCAACGACAGCAGAGTTGCCCACATTTTAACGTGTGCAGACTACTGGGTTGCCACCTTGCTGTATCCCCGGTACAAAGACAATGTTCCCACCTTACTTCCTACACTGGAGCGTGATAGGAAGATGCGCGAGTACAAACGCACGTTGGTAGACGCGCTACTGAGAGCATTCCCAAATGTCACAGGGGAACAAGTGGAAGCCCAAGGCGAAGGCAGAGGAGGAGCAAGAGGTCGCCAACGCAGCTGTGTCACGGCCAGCTCCTCTGAGGGCAGGGTTAGCATGGCAGAGATGTGGAAAAGTTTTGTCACCACGCCACAGCTAAGTGCACCACCACCTGATACGGAACGTGTTAGCAGGAGGCAACATTTCACTGACATGGTGGAACAGTACCTGTGCACACCCCTCCACGTACTGACTGATGGTTCGGCCCCATTCAACTTCTGGGTCTCCAAATTGTCCCCTTGGCCAGAGCTAGCCTTTTATGCCTTGGAGGTGCTGGCCTGCCCGGCGGCCAGCGTTTTGTCTGAACGTGTATTCAGCACGGCAGGGGGCGTCATTACAGACAAACGCAGCCGCCTGTCTACAGCCAATGTGGACAAGCTGACGTTCATAAAAATGAACCAGGCATGGATCCCACAGGACCTGTCCATCCCTTGTGCAGATTAGATATTAACTACCTCCCCTTAACAATATATTATTCTACTCCAGGGCACTTCCTCATCCAATACTATTTTTAATTTCATTTTACCATTATATTGCGGGGCAACCCAAAGTTGAATGAACCTCTCCTCTGTCTGGGTGCCGGGGCCTAAATGTGTGACAGTGGCCTGTTCCAGTGGTGGGTGACGTGAAGCCTGATTCTCTGCTATGACATGAAGACAGATTCTGCGCTGACATCAGGCCAGATTCTCTGTTACGGGACCGCTCTCCTCTGTCTGGGTGCCGGGGCCTAAATGTGTGACAGTGGCCTGTTCCAGTGGTGGGTGACGTGAAGCCTGATTCTCTGCTATGACATGAAGACAGATTCTGTGCTGACATAAGGCCAGATTCTCTGTTACGGGACCTCTCTCCTCTGCCTGGGTGCCTGGGCCTAAATATGTGACAGTGGCCTGTTCCAGTGGTGGGTGACGTGAAGCCTGATTCTCTGCTATGACATGAAGACAGATTCTGCGCTGACATAAGGCCAGATTCTCTGTTACGGGACCTCTCTCCTCTGTCTGGGTGCCGGGGCCTAAATATGTGACAGTGGCTTGTTCCAGTGGTGGGTGACGTGAAGCCTGATTCTCTGCTATGACATGAAGACAGATTCTGTGCTGACATAAGGCCAGATTCTCTGTTACGGGACCTCTCTCCTCTGCCTGGGTGCCTGGGCCTAAATGTGTGACAGTGGCCTGTTCCAGTGGTGGGTGACGTGAAGCCTGATTCTCTGCTATGACATGAAGACAGATTCTGTGTTGACATAAGGCCAGATTCTCTGTTACGGGACCTCTCTCCTCTGACTGGGTGCCTGGGCCTAAATGTGTGACAGTGGCCTGTTCCAGTGGTGGGTGACGTGAAGCCTGATTCTCTGCTATGACATGAAGACAGATTCTGTGCTGACATCAGGCCAGATTCTCTGTTACGGGACCTCTCTCCTCTGCTTGGGTGCCTGGGCCTAAATGTGTGACAGTGGCCTGTTCCAGTGGTGGGTGACGTGAAGCCTGATTCTCTGCTATGACATGAATACAGATTCTGCGCTGACATAAGGCCAGATTCTCTGTTACGGGACCGCTCTCCTCTGTCTGGGTGCCGGGGCCTAAATGTGTGACAGTGGCCTGTTCCAATGGTGGGTGACGTGAAGCCTGATTCTCTGCTATGACATGAAGACAGATTCTGTGCTGACATGAAGCCAGATTCTCTGCTATGGCATGAAGAGACTGATTCTGTGCTGACATGAAGCCAGATTCTTTGCTATGGCATGAAGAGACTGATTCTCTGCTGACGTGAAACCAGATTCTCTGCTATGGGACCTCTGTCCAATTGATATTGGGTCATTTTTTTTTTTAATTTTTTATTTTTTATTCATTTCCCTATCCACATTTGTTTGCAGGGGATTTACCTACATGTTGCTGCCTTTTGCAGCCCTCTAGCTCTTTCCTGGGCTGTTTTACAGCCTTTTTAGTGCCCAAAAGTTCGGGTCCCCATTGACTTCAATGGGGTTCGGGTTCGGGACGAAGTTCGGATCGGATTCGGATCCCGAACCCGAACATTCCAGGGAAGTTCGGCCGAACTTCTCGAACCCGAACATCCAGGTGTTCGCTCAACTCTAGTTTTGAGTAACTTGAGGGGTATAGTTTCTACAATGGGGTCATTTATGTGGGTATCCACTATGTAGGCCCCACAAAGTGGCTTCAGACCTGAACTGGTCCTTATAAAGTGGGTTTTGGAAATTTTCTTAAAAATTTTAAGAATTGCTTCTAAATTCTAATCCTTCTAACGTCCTAAAAAAAATAAAAAGACATTTCCAAAATGATGCCAACATAAAGTAGACATATGGGAAATGATAAGTAATAAATATTTTATTAGGTATGACTTTCTGTTTTAGAAGCAGAGAAATTGAAATTTGGAAAATTGAGAATTTTTCAAAATTTTGGGTACATTTTGGATTTTTTCATAAATAAAGGTGAAACATATTGACTCAAATATATGACTATCATGAAGTACAATATGTCACGAGAAAACAATCTCAGAATGGTTTGGATAAGTAAAAGTGTTCCAAAGCTATTACCACATAAAGTGACGCATGTCAGATTTGTAAATTTTGACCTGGACATTAGGGCATCAATGACCCTTTTTCATGAAAGGGTTAAGTATTTTGCCCAAAAATTTAGTTTTTTTTACTAACAGAATATGACAGCTGCATTGTTATGGGATATAATGGACACTTGCTTGTCACTTACAAAATGGTGTCTGTCCGAGAGGCAACCCCCAGTATGAATTCTATGATTGAAACTATTTGCAGCAAAAACTTGAAACTGTCAG
>NC_053389.1:586043043-586083444 GCF_905171765.1 Bufo bufo | reverse complement strand
GGAATAAGTAGAGGCGAAGTATTTTGCCACTAGGAACAGTTGGTGCCCGATCAGGGCCCTTGGCGAATGGTTGGAGTTCATTTAGGCCCTTCCAACAGATTCACCATTGTTTGTTTCAGTCTGCAGCTCTCAGAATTCAGACCTTCTTGTAATATGTTCATATGTTAGTCAACATAGGAGTAAATCGTTTCTGATTACCGGCCACTCTTTCAATCGCATCAGAATTAGCCATCTCCAAGAACGATGTGCCGATGCACATGACAAAAAGGTAAGGTAGATGGAAGTCACTGTGATATATGCGGTATATTCCACACCTTCATCGTGTAAGGTCTTTTTCGTTCAAAAGTGGGTGTCGTAACGGTATGTATATATTTACTCTAAACTAAGGTCTGCTCTTTTTGGCCCCTTTAGGCTGCCCTACCACAGCAGTTATGGCATAACTCCACTGCTTGTTGTAGATAGGGTTAGATAGGTTAGGGTCACCTTTCTGATTGCCGATCCGAGCACAAGTGTGTTTTAGTATTCTAGAAACAGGGTAGTAGTAAGTAATCCAAGTACCTGCATCTGAGAACTTTCCTCCAACACCATAGGTAGAATTTATAATGCAGCATGTTGGTAATATTTCCTGGATCTGCCAAACATTCAAGTATCTAAATGCTCATGATTAGAGTTGAGCGTACCCGAACTGTAAAGTTCGGGTTCTGTATTCAGCGATTTTTATGGTGCTTTTTGAAAGGCTGCACAGCAGCCAATCAACAAGCATAATACTACTTGCCCCAAAAGGCCATCAAAGCCATGCCTACTATTGGCATGGCTGTGATTGGCCAACTGCAGCATGTGACCCAGCCTCTATTTAAACTGGAGTCACGTAGCGCCGCCCGTCACTCTGCTCGGATTAGTGTAGGGAGAGACTGCAGCTGCTGTGAGGGAGAGATCAGGGAGAAATCTTATCAAGAACTGTTTTTTGTACTCATCTACAGCAAAAGTGTTTTGTGGGTGCAGTGCACAATTTTTTTAAGCCTGCCCTGAGCCAACTACTGCTCAAAACAAACTTTTTTCTTCTTCAGTTAGTCAATATCAATACATGATCGGCAGCCATTTTATGGAACGATAGTGCACCAGCACAGGCTATCTGCATGTCTGCAAGTCCAGAAATACAGCTTTGGCATACTGGGGTGAAAAAAGCCTCATATACTGCACATCTGGGATTACACGTGCATAAGTGAGTGTCACATTTAGGCCATAAATACGGCTTTGGCATACTGGGGTGAAAAAAGCCTCTGATATACTGCACATCTAGGATTAGACGTGCATAAGTGAGTGTCACATTTAGGTCACAAATACCGATGTCATATAGAGTTAAAAAAAAAGAAAAAAAAAAAAGAGTGCAATACCCTACATCAGGGTTTTTATTGGCGGTTAATTATTTTTAACAGACATAACCACTTTTTACTTTGCTTTGTAAACGCTAACTATGAGGAAAACATCTAATAAGGGACACGGTCATGGTCGTGGTGGTGTTGGTGGAGCCTCTGTTGCAGGGAGAGGACGTGGCCGTTCTGCCACAGCTACAAATTCTACTGAACCTACTACCTCAGGTCCCAGTAGCCGCCAGAATCGACAGCGATATTTGGTCAGGCCTAATGCCATTCTAAGGATGGTAAGGCCTGAGCAAGTACAGGCACTAGTCAATTGGGTGACCGACAATAGATCCAGCACGTTCACATTATCTCCCACCCAGTCTTCTGCAGAAAGCGCACAGGTGTGCACTGCGCAACGCCATCTGTGGCAAGGTCCACCTAACCACAGATACGTGGACCAGTAAGCACGACCAGGGATGCTATATCTCCCTTACTGCACACTGGGTAAATGTAGTGGCAGCTGGGCCCCAGGCAGAGAGCTGTTTGGCGCACGTCCTTCCGCCGCCAAGGATCGCAGGGCATCATTCTTTGCTTCCTGTTGCCTCCTCTTTCTACTCGGCTTCCTCCTCCTCTTCTACCACCTCCTCATCCGGTCAGCGACAGACCTTCACCACCAACTTCAGCACAGCCAGGGGTAAACGTCAGCAGGCCGTTCTGAAACGAATGTGTTTGGGGGACAGGCCCCACACCGCGCAGGAGTTGTGGCGGGGTATAGAACAGACCGACGAGTGGTTGTTGCCAGTGAGCCTCAAGCCCAGCCTGGTGGTGTGTGATAATGGGCGAAATCTTGTTGCAGCTCTGGGACTAGCCGGTTTGACGCACACCCCTTGCCTGGCGCATGTGCTGAATTTGGTGGTGCATAAATTCATTCACAACTACCCCGACATGTCTGAGCTAATGCATAAAGTGCGGGCCGTCTGTGCGCGCTTCCGGCGTTCTCATCCTGCCGCCGCTCGGCTGTCTGCTCTACAGCGTAACTTCGGCCTTCCCGCTCACTGCCTCATATGCGACGTGCCCACCAGGTGGAACTCTACCTTGCACATGCTGGAGAGACTGTGCGAGCAGCAGCAGGCTATAGTGGAGTTTTAGCTGCAGCACGCACGGGTAAGTCGCACTGCGGAACAGCACCACTTCACCACCAATGACTGGGCCTCCATGCGAGAACTGTCTGCCATTGAAAAAGAAAGCCAACTGAGTTTTATCACCTACCCATGCTTATAACATAATGAATACTTAGAACCATGGTCTTAAAGTGGCACTGTACAGTTGTGGCCAAAAGTTTTGAGAATGACACAAATATTAGTTTTCACAAAGTTTGCTGCTAAACTGCTTTTAGATCTTTGTTTCAGTTGTTTTTGTGATGTAGTGAAATATAATTACACGCACTTCATACGTTTCAAAGGCTTTTATCGACAATTACATGACATTTATGCAAAGAGTCAGTATTTGCAGTGTTGGCCCTTCTTTTTCAGGACCTCTGCAATTCGACTGGGCATGCTCTCAATCAACTTCTGGGCCAATTCCTGACTGATAGCAACCCATTCTTTCATAATCACTTCTTGGAGTTTGTCAGAATTAGTGGGTTTTTGTTTGTCCACCCGCCTCTTGAGGATTGACCACAAGTTCTCAATAGGATTAAGATCTGGGGAGTTTCCAGGCCATGGACCCAAAATGTCAACGTTTTGGTCCCCGAGCCACTTAGTTATCACTTTTGCCTTATGGCACGGTGCTCCATCGTGCTGGAAAATGCATTGTTCTTCACCAAACTGTTGTTGGATTGTTGGAAGAAGTTGCTGTTGGAGGGTGTTTTGGTGCCATTCTTTATTCATGGCTGTGTTTTTGGGCAAAATTGTGAGTGAGCCCACTCCCTTGGATGAGAAGCAACCCCACACATGAATGGTCTCAGGATGCTTTACTGTTGGCATGACACAGGACTGATGGTAGCGCTCACCTTTTCTTCTCCGGACAAGCCTTTTTCCAGATGCCCCAAACAATCGGAAAGAGGCTTCATCAGAGAATATGACTTTGCCCCAGTCCTCAGCAGTCCATTCACCATACTTTCTGCAGAAGATCAATCTGTCCCTGATGTTTTTTTTTGAGAGAAGTGGCTTCTTTGCTGCCCTTCTTGACACCAGGCCATCTTCCAAAAGTCTTCGCCTCACTGTGCGTGCAGATGCGCTCACACCTGCCTGCTGCCATTCCTGAGCAAGCTCTGCACTGGTGGCACTCCGATCCCGCAGCTGAATCCTCTTTAGGAGACGATCCTGGCACTTGCTGGACTTTCTTGGACGCCCTGAAGCCTTCTTAACAAGAATTTAACCTCTTTCCTTGAAGTTCTTGATGATCCTATAAATTGTTGATTGAGGTGCAATCTTAGTAGCCACAATATCCTTGCCTGTGAAGCCATTTTTATGCAACGCAATGATGGCTGCACGCGTTTCTTTGCAGGTCACCATGGCTAACAATGGAAGAACAATGATTTCAAGCATCACCCTCCTTTTAACATGTCAAGTCTGCCATTTTAACCCAATCAGCCTGACATAATGATCTCCAGCCTTGTTTTTGTCAAGATTCTCACCTGAGTTAACAAGACGATTACTGAAATGATCTCAGCAGGTCCTTTAATGACAGCAATGAAATGCAGTGGAAAGGTTTTTTTTGGGATTAAGTTAATTTTCATGGCAAAGAAGGACTATGCAATTCATCTGATCACTCTTCATAACATTCTGGAGTATATGCAAATTGCTATTATAAAAACTTAAGCAGCAACTTTTCCAATTTCAAATATTTATGTAATTCTCAAAACTTTTGGCCACGACTGTACATTCAACAAACTTTTGATATGTTGTAGGGACATATCAAAAATTTTGATCTGTGTAGGTCTGAGCACTGAGACCTCTACCGATCTCTAGAATGAAGGGTGAGAAGCTTGTGCATATTGAGTTCTCTCCTCACTGCCTGACAGGAAGCAAGACAGACTCAATAGAAAGTGTATGGGCTTGTCTCACTCATATTGTGCAGTGAGGAGAGAGATTCGGCTAAGCAAGTGCTTCCTTCCCCTCATTCTAGAGATCAGTGGAGGTCTCAGTGCTCATTCCCCCACCAATCTAAATTTTGACAAGTCACTACTACATATCAAAAGTACAGTGCCACTTTAAATCTAATAATAATCAACTAATAACATAGCACTCTATCGTCCTGCTGCTCTCCAATATCTTTTTTCAGGTTACAAAAGTTGCATGTATATTATATATTTATATTATTAGTATCCTTCAAAGTGATATACAATAATACATTTGTTTTAAAGTTTCATACCATCTGGACATCTGTAAGATGTTTTCTTGCTTTGTTGAACCAAACAAATGGTATGTTTGTCTTGTTTTAAGACTCTCTAACCACAAAACTAGCACCACAACTGACATTAATTGGCTCTTAAGTTGGCAGAATGTACACAAAGGACAGCAACTGAGTCAGCTTGAAACAGATCTACTGTCTTTCACCTTCAACCTCCCACATGTGGTGCCATCACCGAACTGGAGACCGTTGCAATTCTGCATGTTTCAAAGAATTCTTGGCAGCATTGTCATTTCTAGTGAGTATTGTATCTATTGTATCCCCTGTTTAATTCTATTCCACTGAAGGAGTTATCCATCTATAGGTACTTTCACACTAGCGTTATTTATTTCCGGCATTGAGTTCCGTCCTAGGGGCTCAATACCGGAAAAGAACTGATCAGTTTTATCCTAATCCATTCTGAATAGAGAGCAATCCGTTCAGGTTGCATCAGGATGTCTTCAGTTCAGTCTTTTCGCTTTTTCAGGACAGATATAATACCGCAGCATGCTGCAGTTTTTATCTACGTCCAAAATTCCAGAACACTTGCCAGAATGTCGGATCTGGCATTTTTTTTCCCATTGAAATGCTCAGACCGCAAAAAATTAGAAAAAAAATTAACGCCGGATCCAATTTTCCGGATGACACCGGAGAGACAGATCCGGCATTTCAATGCATTTGTCATACGGATCAGGATCCTGATCCGTCTGACACATGCCATCAATTTGCATATGTTTTGACGGATCCGGCAGACAGTTCCGGTGATGGAACTGCCTGCCGGAATCCTCTGCTGCAAGTGTGAAAGTACCCTAGAATAAAGCCATCACCACAGTTAAAAGGGGTTTTCCAGGACTTAGATATTGATGTACTATTCTCAAGATAGGTCATGAATCATAGCTAAAGGCTCATGGGCCCTGGTGCAAGAGTTCAGCATGGGCCACTTTACCTTCAGTGCTTTGTGGCACGGGGCAGAGTTGCAACTAGCCTTTCTGCTGCTGAGGTAAAAATTGAAGCAGCAACCCCCCCCCCATACCAAATTCTTAAACTAACCTCTTCCCTCCACCCTATATAATTAGAAAACATTACATACAGCCCTACAAAACAAACAGGGTAATACTGTGACACATACCTCTTACATCCTGTGAAGTCTTCTGATGTAGATATTCTCTTTTCTCCTCTTCTACTTTCAGACCAGACTGCTAGAGATAAGCAAAGTTTTGAAAATTTGATTCTGCATCTCTTTTCTGCAGAGTTTGACAAACAGTCATCTTAGGGCTCTTTCACACTTGCGTTCTTTTCTTCCGGCATAGAGTTCAGTCGTCGGGGCTCTATGCCGGAAGAATCCTGATCAGGATTATCCTAATGCATTCTGAATGGAGAGAAATCCGTTCAGGATGCATCAGGATGTCTTCAGTTTCAGACCGGAACGTTTTTTGGCCGGAGAAAATACCGCAGCATGCTGCGCTTTTTGCTCCGGCCAAAAATCCTGAACACTTGCCGCAAGGCCGGATCCGGAATTAATGCCCATTGAAAGGCATTAATCCGGATCCGGCCATAAGCTAAACGTCGTTTCGGCGCATTGCCGGATCCGACGTTTAGCTTTTTCTGAATGGTTACCATGGCTGCCAAGAGGCTAAAGTCCTGGCAGCCATGGTAAAGTGTAGTGGGGAGCGGGGGAGCAGTATACTTACCGTCCGTGCGGCTCCCGGGGCGCTTCAGAGTGACGTCAGGGCGCCCCACGCGCATGGATGACGTGATCGCATGGACACGTCATCCATGCGCATGGGGCGCTCTGACGTCATTCTGGAGCGCCCCGGGAGCCGCACGGACTGTAAGTATACTGCTCCCCGCTCTCCACTACTACTATGGTAACCAGGACTTTAATAGCGTCCTGGCTGCCAGTTCACTTGCGTTTTTCCGGATCCGTCTTCAAATGCTTTCAGTTCACTTGCGTTTTTCCGGATCCGGCGTGTAATTCCGGCAAATGGAGTACATGCCGGATCCGGACAACGCAAGTGTGAAAGAGCCCTTAGTTTCCTACTTTTCCATTATCCTCACACATTCTCAACACCCCATCCTGTCACCCCCAATACCGTGCCCGCTGTGCTCCTCAATAGCATACTGCAGAATCGGTCCCCCTGAAAATAATAGTACCAAACAAACAGTGCCCCTTTCAATAATTATTGGCACACAGTGCCCAATAAAATAACTTCACCAAGCAAATAGTGTCCCTGACGCTAATAGTGCTGTAATAATAGCGTTCCCAAAAAATAATTGTGCTAAGCGGATACTATCCCAGAGTGCATAGTGTTAACAGTGCCCCCAATAGTAATAATGTCCCCACTGTGCCCATACTAGCAATCATGTTCCCCATTGCCCCCAGAACTAATACTTCTCCTTATACCGTGTGACAGTTGAAAAATGACCCATAGTTAGTGATGGACGAACATCTGCTGGGACGGTTTGCTAACGCGATCGCGATCAAATGTTCGCGAACCGCAAGTTCGCGGCGGGTCCCATTCATTTTAATGGCAGGCGAACCTGAAAAACCTTCAGCTCTTATTTGCAGCCAAGAAATAATTACTAGAAGTGCACAAATAGTCCCACAACATGGACAGTGACATACCAGATGTATTTGAATTTGTGATCTCCATAAAAAAAAATATTTCAATGCGAAATATCGGCAATATAATTTTCGCGTACGTGCATGCGCAAATGCACTATACAGTACCCAAATTAACTATAAAGAAAGTATATTGGTATATAACACCCTGCTTCAATCAGTTTTTTTGGGGGACGACTGGTATATCAGACCAATAGAAATGATTTGTTCCAATAACGCTTGTCCCTCTATATACCTGCAGTATCGCAGCAGAACCGCACGAAACTGCCGCACAATACAAATGCACTATAATATACTTTCTAACATAGAAAGTATATTATAACATTGTACAAGGAAGGCAATCCATTAGAATATACATGAAGATAAAACGTAACCTTTAATAATTTTACTATGAGGGTCCATTCACACGTCCGTAAGTGTTTTGCGGATCCGCAAAACACGGACACCGGCAATGTGCATTCCGCAA
Organism: Bufo bufo; assembly: GCF_905171765.1. Lineage (NCBI taxonomy): Eukaryota > Metazoa > Chordata > Amphibia > Anura > Bufonidae > Bufo > Bufo bufo. The sequence continues at coordinate 586,075,601 of NC_053389.1, read as the reverse complement.
TTTGTGGACCGCACATCGCCGGCACTATAATAGAAAATGCCTAATCTTGTCTGCAATTGTGGACAAGAATAGGACATGTTCTATTTTTTTTGCGGAAACGGAAGCACAGATGCGGAAGTGCGGATCTGCGGATGCGGACAGCACATTCCGGCCCCATTGAAAATTAATGGGTCTGTACCCGTTCCGCAAAATTGCGGAACGGATGCAGACCCATTTTGCGGACGTGTGAATGGAGAAGATATCCCTCAAAATGAAAATAAATTATATGATTAAAGTTAAACAAAAAGCATAGATGTGGTAGGCAATAACAAGTGCTCGGCGGCACTAAATCAGGTGTTCAGCGGCACCAAATCAGAAACCATATGTCCTACCACAATCCGGGGGGTTCCAGTGCACAACGATGAATCCAGGACGGAAAGCAAAAAAACATCCATCCCTGGGCTAGATGATGATGTGGTATTGACGGACAGGGTGGGCAAAGAACTGTCCCTGATATTGCCCTACAGGGGGGTGCTATTCTGGCCCTAATAGCCTAACCACAGACCACCCGCCCTGATGAGAGCGACCCCGTCCTGAACCTTACCCTATATAAAAATGGCCCTAGTAAGCCCCTGGCCCCTAACTTCCAAGTGATCACTATATAGAGCTATGTGTTTTTGACTCATTATAAAAGTATATTATAAGTATATCGCACCCCTCTGTGTATCACACCTATCGATAGCACACCTATACTAGTGCTTAAAATGACTTAACATATCACACCTCAAATCAGACCTTCATGTCAGACCCCTATATCAGACCTTAGATGATATTCCTATTAGACCTCCATGTCATACCACCCTTCAATAGTGCAATTTAAATGATCACAGCACACATCTATTTACTGCCTTGCTCTGGGTGCTCGCCTAGGTTGGTTCCCAGCTCCACCTCAGGAACACTTGCTCCAATATAGGTATAAAATTAGACAGCACTCCAAAATTGAAGGTGAAATAGTCAGTTATTTTTATTCAGCCGGACATAATGGTATATAGTAAATTCAGGCAAAGTTTCGGGCTATATGTAACCCTTCATCAGGCTAATAAACAAAAAAATAACAGGAAATTACAATTAACTAAATGCATGATTTTGATAAAATGTACAGTTATGTCATACACGTATACATGATTATATATGATCCATATTCTTGCAGAAAATTCAATTATATGATGGAGGTATATAATTTTACAGTACATGATCCATAAATATTTTACATATGGCAAATACAGTTCATGCAACTGTACAACATATTAGTCATTGTGAGGTGTATGAGGATTAAGGTACCCCACGTAATAGAACCACACATAACAGAAAAAACTAGATGATGAATATAAGTGGCAGGGATACCGTGAATATGTGAGTCGTTGGGGGTATAAGAGACAAAGTAAACAGCAAAGAAAAGGCAGAAACCTATGGTAACAAGTGAAATAAGTCTGGAAAAATAAGTTTGTTAAGTTTACCCTTGTGTATAAGCAAAATCATGTGGACGCTGGCGCTGGGATGCAATGATGGCCAGCGCCATCTTAAATAGTTCTGATGGGCGGAGCAGATCAGGGGCGGACATCAGAGCAAAAACACATTGAATCTGGCTCCGGAATGATGCCGGGGCTTAGAAGTGCGACCGCGCATGCGCATTAGGCGCTGGGGATGTGATCGCCATCTTGGATAATGGCAGGAGCCGATTTCGACATAAGTAACATGCAGAGCGTTTTCTCGCAGGCGCAAAGAGTGCTGAAAACAAGATAACTATTTTAGGAGTAATACAGAAACTAATGCTGACATAAAGCGCTTGTCAGTATAAAAGGCTATTAGTATGTCATAAAGGAAGTGGCAGAAAATTTTGCATACTGATATGACAGTACAACAGGGAGAAAGTGGGACACCAAGATGTAGATGTCATTACATAGTATTCAAATGATATGCATGGTATCTCATATACGTATATATGTCACAAACCGCAAAGCCGATAACCACTGGCAACCTGATAATTAACCCAACCAGTATAAGGGGGAAAAAAAAGTGGGGTGGGGGGATGCTTATATCACCTCAAGGACAGTAGAAGTAAGGCCCATGGAGCATGCTTCACGGAGGATGATAGCTATCAAATCTGAGGAGGCTATTCCTATCCGTGGGTTTGGTGTATAGGTCTGTGCTAAGAGCACCATCCCTTACCTCAAGTCGGACATCTAGAAATGAAATCGTTATCTTACTGAAGTCCAGGGAGAGAGAGATGGAGTCCACACTTTTGTTAATGGTTTCATGGAACCGAAGTAGGTCATTCTGAAGGCCCTGCCAGACACAAAACACATCATCAATGTAAAGAACCCACAGTAAAACATTCTCTTTGAATAATGGATGCATGTATACCACCTTTTTCTTTTTTCTTTTTTTTATGCACATACAATATACAGTATATGCACCATAACTGGCCCACCATGCTTCCAATTATTAAAAAAAAAAAAATCGTATTTAAAATACATGTATGCTTAAAAAAAAACTAAACTCAAGGACCCCCCCCCCCCCCCCACTCCTACTCTCCCACCTTCTATGTCTCTGGGGCCAGGGCATACCCACCAAAATGGGTGGTTGGGAAAGTATAAGAAAATGAACATGTAAATCCAAAATATTACAGCGTATGATATCAACTAGTATGATCCAGGCCTTTATGTCCAGGTTTTTTCCCAATTTTTTTATTTTTTTTGGATGATTCCCCTGACTAACAAATCTCTCGTACTTCTTGACCTTGCCAACCAATTTTTGACCACTTCCGGGGTTTTACTTGAGCCCCAATTTCTAGCGATTATCACTCTAGCCAGCATCAAAGCTTTTATCCAAAATATATTTTCTCGCCCCCTGCTATCAAGTAGGGGGCACCCAGCTCTGCTAAGGCAATATTTTCTGTAATTTTATCAAGTTCCCTAAATACATTTCCCCAGAAAATCTGGATCACAGGTCAAGTCCAAATCATATGTAAAACATCGGATTGTTCACTATTACATCTCCGACAACTATCTGATAACGCAAACTTGGCAAAATAAACGGGAAACAAGGCGCTCATAGGGTAGTAAGTTTTGGGTACCAGATTAGAGAGTATGCTGTGTCAATTGTTATACTCACCTTCTGGTGTTGTGCGTCTGTCAGTACAACACTCGCGAAGGCGGAGGGGTTGTGCTGCCGGTATCTTCTCAGTCCTTGGAGTTGCCAGCACGCCAAAGTAGTGATGTAGAGTACTGTAAAAAGCTGTGTACTGAGGTCGCACACAGCGCTACACACACACACAGCAGTACAATACCAGACATGGAGGTCTTTTTAATATTTTTATATATAGTCTTCCAAATTAATGTATTATCAAGCCCCGTATCTAATCCCGACTTTGTCTCACTCTTAAACTTTGTGATTCTACCTATTCCTTTCCTAAGCTTGCAATAAATTTGTGAAATGATCATCCTATTGTGTTTCAGATTATAACGCCAATCCATGAAATCGTGTGAAGTGATCAAAAAAGAATCTGTCTTTAGTACTAGAAAAAGCGTGTTTAATCTGCATGTATTTATATTTTGTTAAATTACTAATTATTAGATCTAGGGTTGACCTTAGAAGCCATCAGAGCCATGCCTACTAATGGCATGGCTGTGATTGGCCAGTGCAGCATACGACCCAGCCTCTATATAAGCTGGAGTCACGTAGCTCTGCACGTCACTCTGCTGTTACAAGTCTAGGGAGAGGATGCTGCTGGTGATTTCAGGGAGAGACTAGGACAGAATCTGTGATCAGAACTTGAATCTGACTCGGCGATCTACATACATTTAGTTGTGTGGGTGCAGTGCACAATCTTTTTACCCTGCCTCGAGCACAGTGAGAGAAAAAAAAAAATTTAATCCGTCTGTTAGTTAGGTGGGCGGCGGTGGCCATTTTATGCAAGCTCTGTGCACCAGCGCTGCATCTGAGCATTTGTGACATTGAAATACTGCACTAATAATCTGGTTTTAAAAAAACATCCTTTTTTGGCAATATACAACATCTGGTGCATTTGCAGGATTAGTCAGTGTGCAATTTAAGCTTGAAATACAGCCATAATTTTCTGGGTTTTTAACCCCTTAAGGACTCAGCCCTATTTCACCTTAAAGGGATTCTGTCACCTCCTTTTACATAGAAACATAGAAACATAGAATGTGTCGGCAGATGTTTCTATGTTTCTATGTAAAAGGAGGTGACAGAATCCCTTTAAGGTGAAATAGGGCTCCTGATCGATTTTAAGCTGGCACCATCGCTATGTTGACTAAAGTACCTTATTTCCAGGACTCTTCTTTTTACTTATTTTCGTTTGGTAGTTTTGTTATAAAAGCGATTTTTATGTTATGCTAATTAGGGTCCAAGGTGCCCAGAGGAGCGTTTTTTTTAGTCTCCGGTGCCCAGTGACGCCCCCCTGCAGTGCCCATTGACGCCTCCTGATCATCAAAACACCTCCCACAGCCCGGCAAACGGTTCCGCCCCCTCCCCACGTCATAGTCTACCTTATAGATATGCCCCGTCCTCCTTCCTGTCTGCGGCCAGAAAACTCGCGGAGGCGCAGTACTGCCTGCGGCCTGCGCCTGCGCGATCATCAACCTTTTAAGGGCAACAGCCTCAAAAGTCTCACTGGGCATGCGCCGAGCCCAGTGATGTGACCTGAGCGCTGTTGCCCTCAGGACGTTGATGATCGCGCAGGCCGCAGGCGATACTGCGCCTGCGCGAGTTTTCTGGCCGCAGACAGGAAGGAGGACGGGGCAAATCTATAAGGTAAATTATGACGTACGGAGGGGGCGGAACCGTTTGCCGGGCTGTGGGAGGTGTTTTGATGATCAGGAGGCGTCACTGGGCACTGCAGGGGGGCGTCACTGGGCACCGGAGAGTGAGAAATACGCCCCTCTGGGCACCTTGAACCCTAATTAGCATAACATAAAAATCGCTTTTATAAAAAAACTACCAAACGAAAATAAGTAAAAAGAAGAGTCCTGGAAATAAGGTACTTTAGTCAACATAGCGATGGTGCCAGCTTAAAATCGTAAAAGGAGGTGACAGAATCCCTTTAAGGACTTGGCCATTTTTTGCAAATCTGACCAGTGTCACTTTAAGTGCTGATAACTTTAAAACGCTTTGACTTATCCAGGCCGTTCTGAGATTGTTTTTTCATCACATATTGTACTTCATGACACTGCTAAAATTGGGTAAAAAAGTTAATACCATATTTACCAAAAATTGTGAAAAATTAGCAAATTTCAAAGTTTCAGTTTCTCTACTTCTGTAATACATAGTAATACCCCCAAAAATTGTGATGACTTTACATTCCCCATATGTCTACTTCATGTTTGTAGCATTTTGGGAATGATATTTTATTTTTTGGGATGTTACAAGGCTTAGAAGTTTAGAAGCAAATCTTGAAATTTTTCAGAAATTTACAAAAACCCAATTTTTAGGGACCACTACAGGTCTGAAGTCACTTTGCGAGGCTTACATAATAGAAACCGCCCAAAAATGACCCCATTCTATAAACTACACCCCTCGAGGTATTCAAAACTGATTTTACAAACGTCGTTAACCCTTTAGGTGTTGCACAAAAGTTATTGGCAAATGGGGATGAAATTTGAGAATTTCATTTTTTTGCCTAATTTTCCATTTTAACCCATTTTTTCCACTAACAAAGCAAGGGTAAACAGCCAAACAAGATGGTATCTTTATTGCCCTGAATCTGCCGTTTACAGAAACACCCCATATGTGGCCGTAAACTACTGTACGGGCACAGTGTAGGGCGTAGAGGGAAAGGTGCGCCGTATGGTTTTTGGAAGCCAGATTTTGCTGGACTGTTTTTTTTACACCATGTCCCATTTGAAGCCCCCCGATGCACCCCTAGAGTAGAAACTCCATAAAAGTGACCGCATCTAAGAAACTACACCCCTCAAGGTATTCAAAACTGATTTTACAAACTTTGTTAACCCTTTAGGTGTTGCACAAGATTTAATGGAAAATAGAGATACAATTTCAAAATTTCACTTTTTTGGCAGATTTTCCATTTTAATTTTTTTTTTTCCAGTTACAAAGCAAGGGTTAACAGCCAAACAAAACTCATTATTTATGGCCCTGATTCTGTAGTTTACAGAAACACCCCATATGTGGTCGTAAACCGCTGTACGGGCACACGGCAGGGCGCAGAAGGAAAGGAATGCCATACGGTTTTTGGAAGGCAGATTTTGCTGGATTGTTTTTTTTGACACCATGTCCCATTTGAAGCCCCCCTGATGCACCCCTAGAGTAGAAACTCCAGAAAAGTGACCCCATTTTAGAAACTACGGGATAGGGTGGCAGTTTTGTTGGTACTAGTTTAGGGTACATATGATTTTTGGTTGCTCTATATTACACTTTTTTGTGTGGCAAGGTAACAAATAGATTTTTTGGCACGTTTTTTTTCCATCTGACAGGTTAGATCATGTGGTAATTTTATAGAACAGGTTGTCACGGACGTGGCGATACCTAATATGTATACAATTTTTTTTATTTATGTAAGTTTTACACAATGATTTCATTTTTAAAACCAAAAAAATGTTTGTGTCTCCATAGTCTAAGAGCCATAGTTTTTTCAGTTTTTGGGCGATTATCTTAAGTAGGGTCTCATTTTTTGCGGGATGTGATGACGGTTTGATTGGCACTATTTTGGGGTGCATATGCCTTTTTGATCACTTGCTATTACACTTTTTGTGACGTAAGATGACAAAAAATGGCTTTTTTTACACCGTTTTTATTTTTTATTTTTTTACGGTGGTCATCTGAGGGGTTAGGTCATGTGATATTTTTGTAGAGATGTTCGATACGGACGCGTCGATACCTAATATGTATACTTTTTTTTTATTTATTTAAGTTTTACACAATGATTTCATTTTTGAGAAAAAAAAAATCATGTTTTAGTTTTCCATAATCTAAGAGCCATAGTTTTTTCAGTTTTTGGGCGATTATCTTGGGTAGGGTATGATTTTTGTGGGATGAGATGACGGTTTGATTGGTACTATTTTGGCGTACATGCGACTTTTTAAATAACTTTTATTACCTTTTTTGGGAAGTAAGGTGGGCAAAATTTATATTTTCTCATAGTTTTTATTTTTTTATTTTTATGGCGTTCACTGTGCGGGGAAAGTAACATGACCGTTTTATAGATCAGGTCGTTATGGACGCGGCGATACCTAATATGTGTAGTGTATTATTTTAATTATTTTTTATTCAGTGATAAATGTGTTTTTTTATCTTAACTTTTTTCACTTTTTTTTACATTTTTTTGACCCAGACCCACTTGGTTCTTGAAGATCCAGTGGGTCTGATGTCTGTATAATACAGTACAGTACACTATATAGGGTACTGTACTGTATTTTACTTACACTTTGTCTGAACAGATCTATGCCTTTAGCATAGATCTGTTCAGCACCATGGACAGCAGGATGCCTGAGAAGGCGTCCTGTTGCCATGGGAACCTTCCCCGTCTGCTCAGTTGTAGGGTAAGGACGGGGCTGTCTGGGGGCTCTCTCCCTCTCCCATCCGGGGGCTGCAAAGACACAGCAGCCCCCTGATGGGAGAGGGAGGGTGCTCCCTGAGCTGTTAACCTTTTCCATACAGCGGTCTGTACGGACTGCTGTATGGAAAGGGTTAAATGGCTGACATCGCATCACCGATGTCAGCCGTTTATACCAGGGTGTCAGCAATGTGCTGACACCCTGGTATAACCACTGTCCACCAACGATTATTCAAGGGGAGGCGGGCGGGGGATCGCAATCCCGCCTGCCGCACCGCCCGCCTCCCGCACCTCCACAATGTCACACGGAAGCTTTCTGATTCTCTCATCTCTCTATCTCCTTCTCTTACTACTCTACCAACCACACACCTCACTAGGCCTGACTTAAGTACCGTATTTTTCGCTTTATAAGACGCACCTGATGATAAGACGCACCTAGGTTTTTGAGGAGGAAAATAAGAAAAAAACTGTTATGAGGGGTCTGTTATGAGGGGTCTGTGGATGACGCACTGTTATGGGGGGATCTGTGGATGACACTGATGGGGGATCTGTGGATGACACTGATGGGGGATCTGTGGATGACACTGATGGGGGATCTGTAGATGACACTGATGGGGGATCTGTGGATGACACTGATGGGGGATCTGTGGATGACACTGATGGTGGATCTGTGGATGACACTGATGGGGGATCTGTAGATGAAACTGATGGGGGATCTGTGGATGACACTGATGGGGGGATCTGTGGATGACACTGATGGGGGATCTGTGGATGACACTGATGGGGGGATCTGTGGATGACACTGATGGGGGGATCTGTGGATGACGCACTGTTATGGGGGGATCTGTGAATGACACTGATGGGGGATCTGTGGATGACACTGATGGGGGATCTGTGGATGACACTGATGGGGGATCTGTAGATGACACTGATGGGGGATCTGTGGATGACACTGATGGTGGATCTGTGGATGACACTGATGGGGGATCTGTAGATGAAACTGATGGGGGATCTGTGGATGACACTGATGGGGGATCTGTGGATGACACTGATGGGGGGATCTGTGGATGACACTGATGGGGGGATCTGTGGATGACACTGATGGGGGGATCTGTGAATGACAGAGGGGGGATCTGTGAATGACAGAGGGGGGATCTGTGCATTACACTGAGGGGGGATCTGTGCATGACACTTATGTCATCCACAGATCACCATAAGTGTCATCTACAGATCCCCCATCAGATGCATCAGTGTGGAGGGAGGCGGGGCCCGGTGTAGTGACTCTACTCTAATACACCGGGCCCCGCAACTGTTAAACATTCAATCTGATAGTATATGCTCTGTACGGGCGGCTCTTACTATAGTACCGTAAGTATAGCTTAGACCTCCACACTGTCACTGATACTTCGCTGGCCGCGCTGTGCAGCATAGCGGCCAGCGAAGTATTCGCTTTATAAGACGCACGGCCATTTCCCCCCCCACTTTTGGGGGGAAAAAAGTGCGTCTTATAAAGCGAAAAATACGGTATATATATAACCTAATTGCTATCCCCATCTAGTGATGGGATGTATAAATTACACCAGACCAGCCTATGAACAGGGATTCAACAGGTGTTGTAATACAAAATTACATGAAATGTGATAATGCCGTTTCACAGTAATTTTGCAGTTCCCCCGTGTCCTGAGTGCTGCACATGCTTCCACAAAATAGTGATTGAGGGGTGCAATATGCCTGCTTTCACCAAATATTGATTCAGGTGTTTTATATACCTATTTCAAAAAAATACTGATTTGAGGAGTGGGGTATACCTGCTACTAAAAAATACTGATTGAGCGGTTCTAAATACCTGCTTCCACAAAATACTGATTGAGGTGTGCGATTTACCTGCTCCTGCAAAATACAGATTAAGGGGTTTGATATAACTGCTTCCACAAAATACTGATTAAGGGGTGCGATATACCTGCTTCAACCAAATATTGATTCAGGTGTTCTATATACCTGTTTCCACAAAATACTGATTGAGGATGCGATATACCTTCTTCCACAAATACAGCTCTTCTCTACAGACTTAGGCAGAGGGTCATTTAGAAAATGACAGGCAGAGGAAGAGGCAGACTGTTCCGCAGGAATGGTCGGGCAGGTGCACCAGGCTGGAGCCTAAGTGGGAAGTTAAAGAAGACTCGTGCGATAACTTCAAAGGATGCACCAGGGTTGGTTGAGTGGCTCACTCAGCCTTCCTCTTCTGCACCCTCCTCACTCTCTGCTGTGTGCACCCCCAAAGACACCACAACCACCATCATAGCCCCTCCACTCAAGTCATAGGTATTATTTTCCCATCCATTCCCATACCTTACTGATGTGCAGCCATTCTTGGCCTCGGATGAGGAAGAGGAGTTAGCAACGCCTGACACCCAGCGGCCTGATGAAAGTACCCAGATCAGCCCAAGGAGGGTGGTCCCTGCTGTTGCTGCCTACTCCGAGATCTCTAATGTCAGTGGTGCTGAAGGTGACGATGATGACATGTCGATGGACGTCACGTGGGTGCCCACAAGAGAGGAAGAGGAGGGGAGTTCAGAGGGAGAGACGGAGCAGCAGATGGGGAGGAGAAGCATGCAGAACTCGCAGTGCACAGGAGGCAAAAAGCAGACTGCAAATGTATCTGGAGTGAGCCATTCACCATGCACGGTCACATCTTGCGCTCCCAAGATGGGCTTTTTTTAATGTGTCAGCTGCTGATCATAGTGTTTTCATCTGCAGCCTGGGCTGTCAATGCATAATTCGCAGTAAATCCAACACTCACCTAGGGATGATGGCACCTGGCCTCCCATCACTGAGCCCAGTGGGAGCAACACCGTCAGAACCCACAAAGTCACACTCCCAGTGCTCCACGTCCTGCATCTTCTCCTTTTCCTCTCTCCTCCCATTTGTCCTCCACTCCACCTTTCATTGTGCCGTCATCGCGTTCATCTGGCAGAAGGCAGGCTTCCGTGGCCCAAATGTTCGAGCGTAAAAAATGTATGAAGCCGGATAACCCTCTTGCCCTAACGCTGACCGCTGGCTTGTCCAAACTGCTAGCCTGACAACTACTGCCATATAAATTGGTGGACTTGGAGGCCTTTAGAATATTTGTGGCCATGACACACCGCAATGGAAGGTCCCCGTAAGGAAATATTTCTCCCAGAAGGGCACCCCAGAGCTATATGGCTACGTTCAGTGGCAATTGAATATATCTCTGGCACACAGTGTCGGTGCAAAGATACATCTGACCACAGACACGTGGTCTAGAAAACACGGGCAGGAAAGGTACATAACTTTTACTGCCCACTGGGTGAACCCTTTGACGTCCGTCAAGCATGTAACCCGTGGAACCCGTGTGGATTTGGTGTTAGCACCTCGGATTGCATGCAGGCCTGCCTCTTCTTCTCCTCCTCCTATTCCCTCCTCCAGCTGACTCCTCCTTTTCCATTGCTACCGCCTCTTCCGCTGCACCGACCAAGCTCCCCAGAACCTATTCGACGTGCCAGGTCAGATGTTGCCATGCTGTGCTGCGGCTATTGTGCCTGAAAGCCAAGAGCCACACCAGTCATGCACTGCTTTCAGCTCTGCGGTCACAGGCTGATCAGTGGCTAACCCCGCTCAATTTGACAGTTGTTAAAGTGGTGTGCGACAACAGTGCCAATCTGCTGAGCGCGCTGAAACATGGCAAAATGACACACGTGCAGTGCTTGGCACACGTCCTCAACTTAGTTGTGCAGCAATTTGTTGCCAAATACCCTGGGGTCCAGGACATCTTACAGCAGGCCATAAAAATCTCTGGCCATTTTAGAAGATCTTACACGGCCATGGTTCGCCTTGCTGACGTTCAGTGGCGACACCACCTGCCCATCAGACGTCTGATTTGTGACAGCCGGACGCGCGTAACTCCATGCTTGATAGGCTGCTCTAGCAGTAATGTGCTGTTAATGACTATCTGTATGAACTCTGCGCCAGGAGAGGTTCTGGGGAGCCTGGTTTCTATTTACCGCGCCAGTGGCTGCTCATGCGCGACGTATGCAGACTTCTGCGGCCACTTGATGAGATCACCAAACTGGTCAGTCGCAGCCAGGGCACCATCAGTGACATCGTACCTTACTAGTGATGATCGAGCACCCCGATGCTCGGGTGCTTTGCCCGAGCACACCGGGATGCTTGGGTGCTCTGCCGAGCACACGAGCCCTATAGAAGTCAATGGGAGGACCCGAGCATTAAACCAGGCACCCCCTGCTCTGAAGAGGGGAGGGTGCCTGGTTCATAGGAAAAGGTCAGAAATTGATGGAAACGCCACCGAAATGGGTCGAGATGCATCTTGGACTACAATGTCGCTGCTGGTAACGATGTTGCCCGAGTTGTACGCCACTCAGAAAACCGAAGATAAAAGCTATTTTAGATGAAAAATTGTTAGGAAACATTCTTTCCTGTATATTTACTTTTATATAAAAAGCAAGATCAGACAAAAATTTTCGGGATTTTCGGAACTGGGGCCATGACTAAGAGGGACGGCCGGTGGTTTCGATTGTGTTGAACGGACTCTTGGACGATCAAACTGAACTCATTGGAAGTGGAACGGCCAGTGGCATCCATATTGTACCTGTAGAGGTGAAATTCTTGTACTGGCGCAAACCGAACCACAGCCGAAACCATTGTTGCCACAAACGTTTTCATTAATCAATTACTTAAGTTGGAGGTTTGAAGATGATCCCCGGCAGCGTTATTCCCATTTCCCGCCGAGCATTTTCTGGGAAACTAAAGTCTTTGGGTTCCGGGGGGAGTATGGTTGCAAACCTGAAACTTAAACTAATTGATGGAAGGGCACCACCAGGAGTGGAGCCTGCGGCTTAATTTGACTATGCATGGGAAGCCTCACCCGGCCCGGACACAGAAAGGGTCGAGATGCATCTTGGACTACAATGTCGCTGCTGGTAACGATGTTGCCCGAGTTGTACGCCACTCAGAAAACCGAAGATAAAAGCTATTTTAGATGAAAAATTGTTAGGAAACATTCTTTCCTGTATATTTACTTTTATATAAAAAGCAAGATCAGACAAAAATTTTCGGGATTTTCGGAACTGGGGCCATGACTAAGAGGGACGGCCGGTGGTTTCGATTGTGTTGAACGGACTCTTGGACGATCAAACTGAACTCATTGGAAGTGGAACGGCCAGTGGCATCCATATTGTACCTGTAGAGGTGAAATTCTTGTACTGGCGCAAACCGAACCACAGCCGAAACCATTGTTGCCACAAACGTTTTCATTAATCAATTACTTAAGTTGGAGGTTTGAAGATGATCCCCGGCAGCGTTATTCCCATTTCCCGCCGAGCATTTTCTGGGAAACTAAAGTCTTTGGGTTCCGGGGGGAGTATGGTTGCAAACCTGAAACTTAAACTAATTGATGGAAGGGCACCACCAGGAGTGGAGCCTGCGGCTTAATTTGACTATGCATGGGAAGCCTCACCCGGCCCGGACACAGAAAGGATTGACAGATTGATACCTATTTCGCGATTCTGTGGGTGGTGGTGCATGGCTGTTTTGAGCGTGCGGATCGGGTCGATTTGTGTGGTTCATTCCGATAACCAAAGACACTCCTCCGTGCTAATTAGTTACGTGACCCCTGGTGATTACAATTGTGTTGACCAGACTATCATCTGATGATAATGAACTTGGAAGAGGAACGGACGTTGAGCTGACCGTGTAAAAAATTGTAGGTGAGGGCCTGCTGCCGCTTTGTTAACTCTAGATAACTTCTAAGCTGATCGCACGTCCACGTGATGTTGATGATCTATTCGGATGTCTGCTCTATCAACTTTCGATGTTCTTTTTTGCGCCTACCATGGTGACCACGGGTAATGGGGAATCAGGGTTCGCTTCCGGAGAGGGGGCCTGAGGGATGGCCACGGCTACCACTTCCAAGAAAGGCAGGCGGGGGCACGCAAATTTCCCAGTACCTACTCAGGGAGGTAGTGACGATAAATAACAATACAGGACTCTTAAGAGAACCTGTCATTGGAACGAGTACAAAAAAATTACAGGGAATGTAATAGGTATTTAGGATGAGGAAATGTTATACAGGAGAGGTAAAGTATGATTGATGGCCTGCTGGTGACCCACTAAAACATTAGGGGTGAGGGTCTTCAGCTGAGCTGACCATCTAAAAGATTATGGGTGAGGGCCTGCTGGTGAGCTGACCATCTAAAACATTATGGGTGAGGGCCTGCTGGTGAGCTGACCATCTAAAACATTATGGGTGAGGGCCTGCTGGTGAGCTGACCATCTAAAACATTATGGGCGAGGGCCTGCTGGTGAGCTGACCATCTAAAACATTATGGGGGAGGGCCTGCTGGTGAGATGACCATCCGAAAAATTATGAGAAGGCATATGTGTGATGGACGAGGAGGATGAGAAAAGGAAGATTCAACCATATACCCTTTTTTGTGGCGGAAGGGGTGCATGGGAATACAGAGTATTCAGTATATTCTAAACAACACATTTAAAGTGCCTTTATGTTCAGTCGTGGCTTTCCTCTTGTGGAGTGGAGAAGTCAGGGGCAATCCAGGCCTTGTTCATTTTTATAAGAGTCAACCTGTTAGCATTTTCAGTTGACAGCCGGATACTGGCAGTTTGTGCCACGTGTCCAGCTTGGACACCCAGTAGTTGTAAGCCACTGAGGGATCACTGAGGACGCTGACATGGTCTGCTACGTACTCCTTTACCATCTTCCAAAACTTTTCCCTCCTTGTGACACCAGGACGTGCATCATGTTGAGGGTGCTGGCGGGGTGTCATAAAACTGTCCCAGGCCTTGGAGAGTGTTGCCCTGCCTTTGCTGGAAGTGCTGTGTGTTCCCCTTATCTCCCCACCTCGGTTGCCCAAGGAAATACGGACTCTGCTGCCAGCGCTATCAGATGGAAATTTTTGCAGTAATCTGTCAACAAGGAACTTCTGGTATAGCACCATTTTTCTCGTCCTCTCCACCAAAGGAATGAGAGATGAGAAGTTCTTTGTAGCAGGGGTCCAGAAGGGTGAACACCCACTAGTCCCTGTTATCTAAAATGCGTATAACACGGGGGTCACGGGAAAGGCAGCCTAAAGTCAGCCATGTGTGCCAGAGTACCAGTGGGCAAGACTTTGCTGTCGTCATCAGGAGGATGACTGTCCATCTCCTCATCCTCTTCCTCCTCTTCTGTCCACCCACGCTGAACAGATGGAATTAAAGTTCCATGGCTACTAGCCTGTGTAGCGGAGGCAACCGTCCCCTGCTCCTCCTCCCCCTCCTCCTCCAATACACACTGAGAAGACAAACTGAGGGTGTTCTGGCTATCACCCAGGGTCATGTCTTCTTCCCCCATTTCCAACTCTTCCCCACGAACAGCGTCGGCCTTAACAGCGAGCGTTTGAGTAGACACAGAAGTGGGATGGTTACGCTGATAATAGCGTTATCGCCGCTCACCATCTGTGTCGATTCCTCAAAGTTTCTTAACACCTCACAGAGGTCAGACATCCATGCCCACTCCTCGCTTGTGAAGAGCGGAAGCTGACTGAAAACGCGACGACCGTGCTGCAGCTGGTATTCCATTACTGCCCTTTGCTGCTCACAAAGCCTGGCCAACATGTGTAACGTGGAGTTCCAGCCCGTGCTCACGTCACACAACAGCTGGTGAGCTGGCAATTTCAAGCGCTGCTGCAGCGTCAACAGACTGGCTGAAGCTGTTGATGACTTGCGAAAATATGCACACACGTGGCGCACCTTCGCCAGTAGCTCGGGCAAATTGGGGTAGGTTTTCAGAAACCGCTAAACCACTAAGTTAAAGACGTGGGCTAGGCATGGGATGTGTGTGAGCTTGCCGAGCTCCAAAGCCGCCACCAAGTTACGCCCATTATCACACACAACCATGCCTGGTTGCAGGTTGAGTGGCGAGAGCCACAACTCAGTCTGGTCTCTTATCCCCTGCCACAGCTCTGCGGCGGTGTGCTGTTTATCCCTTAAGCATATCATCTTCAGCACGGCCTGTTGACTCATTCCCACAGCAGTGCTACACTGCTTCCAGCTACCAGCTGATGGCTGACTGGTGCTGCACGTGGAGAATTCGGAGGTGGAAGTGAAGGAGGAGGAGGCGGAGGAGGAGGAGCCACTTACATAGGTGCTGGAGGTAACCCTGATGGAAGTAGGGCCCGCAATCCTGGGTGTCGGTAGCACCTGTGCCATCCCAGGGTACAAGTCGCTCCCAGCCTCCACTACGTTCACCCAGTGTGCCATCAGGGAAATGTAGCGTCCCGGGCCACAAGCACTTGTCCATGTGTCAGTCGTTAGGTGGACCTTAGCAGTAACTGCATTGGTCAGGGCACAGGTAATGTTAGCAAACACATGCTGGTGTGAGGCGGGGACAGCACACCTGGAAAAATAGTGGCGGCTGGGGACTGAGTACCGAGGGATGGCCGCCGACATCAGGCCGCGAAAGGCCTCGATGTCCACAAGCCTAAATGGCAACATTTCAACCGCCAGTAACTTAGAAAGTTGGGCCGTTAGTACCATGGCCTGTGGGTGGGTGGCTGGGTATTTGCGCTTGCATTCAAATGCCTGGGGTAAAGACATTTGGACGCTGTGCTGGGACAGGGAAGTGGATGTGGTCGCTGATGGTGCTTGGGACGGTACAGGTGCAGCGCGGGAGGCATCCGGGACTGCGCCTTCGACAGGCGATTGGTCGTCACCCAACATAGGGAAGATCCTATCACTGCCTCCTATTTAAACACACACATATCATTAGGGTAACAAAACTTAACCAGTTCATTTCTGAACATTTAACACAAGCGCCTTTCTGATTGCAGACACTGGGGCACTTTCTTTCTTGCTAGTGCCATCAATTAACATCCTGACACTGCTCTTTTTTCTCACTCATTAGAACCCCCCCTCAACATCACAGGAGTTCTGATGTCCACAGTCTGTAAGCTCTAACTTCACCGATTCTTACAGATTTTCAGCCCTGTTGCCAGCCAGGCGACCTGCTGTCCGGGGTCACACTTTCTCTGTAACATTCTTTTTCACATTTTAACTTTCAATTCTCCATTAATATCACATCCTTCCAAATTGTCTACCCATGGGTTAACTAGGAAGTAACTACACCGTGTGGGACTACACCGTGCAACATAAACTTTACATGTTTATCCCATCTCAGGTTTGGGGTAATCTGTTTTTGACCCTTGTGCACCTATTCGGTCTGATATTTTAATGATGCCACTTCTCTAGGACTGGCTGTACTGAACCGTGAAGGTTCCGACAAATCCTGTCAACTTAGACGAAGGACTCAGGTCTGATCACAAAATTTCAGCGTTTCATCAAACATATAATTTGTTGTTTTGGTCCGCCACTTGCGTTCACCTATCCCCGGGTCAACGGAATGCTCCTAGTCGGGGGGTGGGGCGTCTTGCTGTCATGACCGGCGTCACGCAAAGGGAGGGAAATGGGAAGGCCCTGTCCAAGGGAGAGGGAAAGGTGGGGACCCCTGACTCACCTTGAGGCTGGCACCTGACTGCCCTGACGTCCCTAGACGGGTTCCTCACCCGTACGCCGATCACGTGCCTAAACCCTGGCTTTCCCTAAGATGAGCCCTACATAGTGAACGGGGCAGTGGGAACACTAGTCCACACCACTGACACTAAAAGAAAAACACCAAGGAGAGGACAGACAACACAGACAAAACATATAATCCCAGGTGGACGACAACAGTAGACAACAAAAGTCCAACAGGGATCCGGAGGGTAACGTTCTGAAACAACAACCAGGGAACACAGTTACACAGCTCCAGTGGGTCAGTATAGAAGTCCAGGCAGGAAGCTCTATATCTGGCAACCAGAGAAGTGGGAGAGGGGAATATAAAGAGGTTGGGAGTGCTGGACAAGAAACAGCTGAGGAGAAGGAGCTACGGATCCCTGAGTGAGCCAAAAAGGGTTGCAAGGCAAACCCAGAAAGCTACCATTAAGAATCAGCACTATCTTTATACATAGAGCGCGCAGCCACCCGCTGCGACTTCCTGACCCCGGGTATAACGGAGTCAGGCGTGGCTCTTGACACCCTCGTGACAGTACCCCCCTCTCTACGAGGGGCCTCCGGACACTCAGGACTAGGTCTCTCAGGATGAGAGGCATGAAAAGCCTGAACTAACCTGTTGGAGTTTACCTCAGATGCTGGAATCCACATTCTTTCCTCGGGACCGTAACCCCTCCAATGCACCAGATATTGAAGAGAGTGGCGGACCTGGCGAGAATCAACAATTTTGGATATTTGAAACTCTAGATTACCATCCACAACAACAGGAGAGGGTGGCAGCGGTGACGGTTCTAGAGGTGGAACATACTTCTTGAGTAACGACTTATGGAAGACGTTATGGATTTTAAAAGTCTGAGGTAGCTCCAGGCGAAAAGCCACGGGGTTAATGATGGCTACTATTTTGTAAGGGCCAATGAACCTAGGACCCAGTTTCCAAGAGGGAACCTTTAATTTAATATTCCTAGTAGACAACCACACAGTCATTCACTCCTAGGTCCGGACCTGGCGACCGTCTCTTATCAGCCATGCATTTATATTTACCTCCCATACTTTTCAAGTTAGCTTGCACCTTCTGCCATACAGATGAAAGAGATGACGAAAACCGTTCCTCTTCAGGAACCCTAGAAGACCCCCCCTCTTTGAAAGTACAGAATTGGGGATGAAAACCATATGCACCAAGAAATGGTGACTTGCCAGTGGATTCCTGACGGCGATTATTTATGGCAAACTCGGCTAACGGTAAATATGATGACCACACCTCCTGGTTCTCAGACACAAAACACCTTAGATATGTCTCAAGGTTTTGGTTGGTACGCTCAGTCTGTCCATTCGACTGAGGATGGAAAGCCGAGGAAAAAGACAAGTGTACCCCCAAACGGGAACAAAAAGCTTTCCAAAACTTAGAAATAAACTGGGTTCCCCGATCCAAAACAACATCGGAAGGGACCCCGTGAAGCTTCACGATTTCACTGGTGAATACCTGAGCAAGAGTCTTAGCATTAGGTAGTGCGGGTAACGCAATGAAATGTACCATTTTATTAAACCTGTCTACTACTACCAAGATAACTGTTTTACCCGCAGACAAAGGTAAGTCAGTGATAAAATCCATTGACAGATGTGTCCATGGCCTATTGGGAATGATAAGTGGCAATAAAGACCCTGCAGGACGTGTATGAGAGACTTTCGCGCGTGCACAAGTAGAACAAGTAGACACAAAATCCATTACATCCTGACGCAACCTTGGCCACCAAAAATGACAAGACAATAGCTCCAAGGTTGCTTTACTACGCGGGTGCCCAGCAAGTGCCGAATTATGGTGTTCCTTTAACAATTCGAGACGCAGGTTTAATGGTACAAACAATTTCTCTGAGGGGCAAGAGACCGGGGCGTTACCCTGGGCCTCTAACACCTTCCGCTCCAGAACAGAGTGTACAGCAGAGACAACCACTCCTCTTTGTAGAATGGGTACCGGATCACTCACATTACCCCCTCCAGGGAAACTACGAGATAATGCATCCGCCTTAGTATTTTTTGCCCCAGGACAATAGGTAATTAAAAAGTTAAACCTGGCAAAAAATAGCGACCACCTAGCTTGTCTAGGGGTGAGACGCTTAGCTGATCCGAGGTACAGAAGGTTTTTGTGGTCTGTAATCACCGTGATGGGGTGGACTGCCCCCTCTAAAAAGTGATGCCATTCTTCAAACGCTAGTTTAATAGCCAATAGTTCCCTATTGCCAATATCATAGTTCTTCTCCGCTGCAGATAGTTTTTTAGAAAAGAAAGCACAAGGACGCCATTTGCCAGGAGACGGACCCTGAGACAGTACAGCCCCCACTCCCACCTCTGACGCATCTACTTCAACAATAAAAGGCTGGGAGACGTCAAGTTGGATTAGTACAGGTGCCGAGGTAAACCTCTCTTTTAGAGAGGAAAAATAAATTTTAGCGGCGTCAGACCATTTAGAAGAATCAGTCCCCTTCCTAGTCATGTCAGTAAGGGGTTTGACAATCACCGAATAATTTTTAATGGACTTTCTATAGAAATTTGCGAAGCCCAAGAACCGTTGCAGTGCTTTGAGGTTCTCAGGAAGATCCCAATCTAAAATTGCCTGGACCTTCCCAGGATCCATACGGAAACCTGAAGCAGATAACAAATAACCTAGGAACTGTATTTTCTGAACGACGAAGACACACTTTTCAATTTTCACATATAATTTATTCGTCCATAGGACCTGCAGTACCTGTCTGACATGCACCTCATGTGTTTTCAGATCAGACGAATAAATTAAAATATCATCTAGGTATATCACCACAAACCTGCCGATAAGATGACTAAAAGTGTAATTAACAAAATGTTGGAAGACAGCAGGAGCATTGGTCAGACCGAAAGGCATGACTAGATTTTCATAATGCCCCTCAGGGGTGTTAAAAGCTGTCTTCCACTCATCCCCTTCCTTGATACGAATCAGATTGTAGGCCCCCCTAAGATCAAGTTTGGAGAACCACCTAGCACCCGCAATCTGATTGGACAGGTCAGGAATGAGAGGAAGAGGGTATGGGTCTCGGATGGTTATCCGGTTTAGTTCGCTGAAATCTAGGCAAGGACGCAGGCCCCCATCTTTCTTTTTAACAAAGAAAAACCCTGCAGCCACGGGTGAAGAAGAGGGTCTGATGTGTCCCTTAGCCAAGCTCTCGGAGATATAATCTTTCATGGCTTGTCTCTCGGGACCCGAAAGATTATATAACCTGGTCTTGGGAAATTTTGCACCGGGAATCAGGTTAACCGGGCAATCATAAGGACGGTGAGGTGGTAACTTCTGGCAACCCTTTTCAGAAAAAACGTCCTCAAAGTCCGAGACAAATGTAGGTAGAGTAGCTATGGAAGCAACTAAGCAATTGCTATTTAAGAAATTTTCTCTGCAATGCTCACTCCACTCCAATATCTCCCTGGCCTGCCAATCCACCACTGGATTGTGCGCTACCAACCAGGGAAGACCCAATACCACAGGAGTGGGAAGCCCCTCCAGAACATAACATGAAAGACACTCGTTATGGTGGTCCCCTACCCGAAGGTGTAAGTTATGGACAATGTGAGTGAGGTTTCTCTGAGACAGAGGAGCAGAATCAATAGCGAATATGGGAATAGGTCTCTGTAGCGGACAGAGAGACAAACCCATAGTGCGGGAAAAATGGGCATCTATCAAATTTACCCCTGCTCCACTGTCTAGAAAGAAAGAAATAGTCTCCTTCTTAACACCAGAAACAACAGCTGCTGGCAACACAAATTGAGATGTACGAATGGAGGAAACGTATATCCCCCGGCTGACATCCTCCACATAGACTGGGGTTAGTAGTTCCGATGGTCTTTTGTTTTTTTAGAAAGGAAGGACAGAATTAATGAAATGACCCCTACCCACAGAAAAAACAAACCCCCTGTCTACGGCGAGCCTCAGGAGGACGGACCTGACGAGTAGTTCCTCCTAGCTGCATAGGCTCTTCTAGGTCCGTACAGACTAACTGCTTCTTCGGAGGGGTTACCAATTGCTCAGGATTTTTCAATCTGTCCCTAAGACGTCTATCTATTCTGATAGAAAGGGACATAACAGCATCAAGGGAAAAGGGGGTCTCATACAGCGCAAGCGCATTCTTAACCCTTTCGGATAACCCAGAGCAGAACTGACTCCTGAGAGCCGGGTCGTTCCACTGGGTATCCGTAGCCCACCTACGAAACTCTGAGCAATACTCCTCTGCTGGCCGCTCTCCTTGTCTGAGTCTCCGTAATTTCGACTCAGCCAGGGCGACTCGATCAGGGTCATCATATATGAGATCCAAGGCCCCAAAAAATTCATCCACTGACCGGAGAGCCTGGGAATCAGTGGGTAAAGAGAACGCCCAGGATTGCGGGTCCCCCTGAAGCAGGGAAGTAACAATCCCCACCCGCTGTTCCTCATTACCAGAGGAGTGCGGGCGCAGCTTAAAATATAACTTACAGGCCTAACGAAACGTCACAAATTTGTCCCTTCCCCCAGAACATCTGTCAGGAAGAACAACCTTGGGTTCCGCAGCAACCTGGTTACCTATAGCAACCGCTGGGCTTGCGGTCTGCTGCAATTGTTGCTGGAGGACCGACGCCTTCAATCCTGCCACCTCCATAGACAGGCCTTGAAATTGTCTTGTCAAACCAGCAATAGGATCCATGCTGGATTCTAGATAGGCAGAAAGAAAAAGTTAATTTTTTATTTATTTTTATTTTTATTTTTTCTACCTACAGATATAATGTCATGACCGGCGTCACGCAAAGGGAGGGAAATGGGAAGGCCCTGTCCAAGGGAGAGGGAAAGGTGGGGACCCCTGACTCACCTTGAGGCTGGCACCTGACTGCCCTGACGTCCCTAGACGGGTTCCTCACCCGTACGCCGATCACGTGCCTAAACCCTGGCTTTCCCTAAGATGAGCCCTACGTAGTGAACGGGGCGGTGAAAACACTAGTCCGCACCACTGACACTAAAAGGAAAACACCAAGGAGAGGACAGACAACACAGACAAAACATATAATCCCAGGTGGACGACAACAGTAGACAACAAAAGTCCAACAGGGATCCGGAGGGTAACGTTCTGGAACAACAACCAGGGAACACAGCTACACAGCTCCAGTGGGTCAGTATAGAAGTCCAGGCAGGAAGCTCTATATCTGGCAACCAGAGAAGTGGGAGAGGGGAATATAAGGAGGTTGGGAGTGCTGGACAAGAAACAGCTGAGAAGGAGCTACAGATCCCTGAGTGAGCCAAAAAGGGTTGCAAGGCAAACCCAGAAAGCTACCATTAAGAATCAGCACTATCTTTATACATAGAGCGTGCAGCCACCCGCTGCGACTTCCTGGCCCCGGGTATAACGGAGTCAGGCGTGGCTCTTGACACCCTTGTGACACTTGCAGACCTCCACAACACAGTAAAAACAACAATACAATGTTCTTATAACTCTATGCAAATAGTCAACTTCAGTCCGTATACTTACCACCCGGACATCAGTATCCTTATATCAACTCTAATATTCTTATACTCTAAACAATTTTAAAAAAAAGAGTCAAACCAAGCTCCGTCCTTGTCTCCCTGAGACAATATTTTCTAGTGCGCACTATATTTTCTTCTCACGGCGGACAACCGGAGTCCCCGGGTCACTTCTCCCCAGACTCCCGGAGTCTGTTCCCTGTATCCCTGATACAGTAGTTTTGGGTTCTATTTACTAGATCGAGACGTGGTCCTCAGATCGGCCAGAGGACAATAACAGATGTCTTTCTTACCGGACCCGAGGATGACATTCTCTGTCCCGGACAAGAGCCCCCAAACTGATAGAAAATCTCAACGTCCCACTTGGTACCCCTGGTACCGAACATCTAGTATCGGCTTGGTTTGAGTCTTGTTCTGACGTCAGGAGAGCGCTTCACTCAGTAGGGAATAACAGACATAACAATTATGTACTGAATGAACGCTTTAAAATGTATTATTAGTACACACATATTATATAGAGGGGGTTTACGCCCCCATATTAGCATATCAACGTAAGTAGGGATGAGCGAACCCGAACTTTATAGTTCAGGTTCGTACCGAATTTTGGGGTGTCCGTGACACAGACCCGAACCCGAACATTTTCGTAAAAGTCCGGGTTCGGTGTTCGGCGCTTTCTTGGCGCTTTTTGAAAGGCTGCAAAGCAGCCAATCAACAAGCGTCATACTACTTGCCCCAAGAGGCCATCACAGCCATGCCTACTATTGCAGCATGTGACCCAGCCTCTATTTAAGCTGGAGTCACGTAGCGCCGCACGTCACTCTGCTCTGATCAGTGTAGGGAGAGGATGCAGCTGCTGCTGTTAGGGCGAGATTAGGCAGGGATTTATTTACTGAAGTGATCGATATACAGCTGTGTATCATACAACCTCTGCTATTCAATTGCTCACTGTATTAAGGCTGCCCAGAGCGTTTTTAAGTCACTTTTTTCTGGGGTGATCGGCGGCCATTTTGTGTCTAGTGGTGCGCCAGCACAAGCTGCCACCAAGTCCATTTTTAACCATCAATAGTGTGTTTTTTTTTTTTTTTTGCTATATCCTATATCAGGGGCTTGGCTGTGCTTGCTATTTTATTAAGGGGTAAAATACAATTGCCAAAATAGCAGTACCCTAAATCTGGTGTTTCAGCTGTGGCTAGCCAATTGTAATACTGTCTGCTGTCTGCCGAAGCACAGTTTTTGTTCTGGGTTGAAATACAATTCCCAACTGAGCAATTCCCTAAATTAGTGGTTTCTGCTCTATCAGGCCAAGTTTAAATCTATCCATAAAAGGGTATATTAGATTGAAGGTGCGGATAGGGTCATCCCCAATAACTTCATACGCTACCGTGCATTTCCAAGTCTAATTCTGTCCGTAAAAGGGATACCTGTCATCCAGCGCCTAAATACTAGGCCTACAATTTATATTCAGCTAAATCTGTTGTTACTGCTGTGGCTGGTCAATCTATTTAGTGTCTGCCAAAGCACAGTTTTTGTTCTGGGTTGAAATACAATTCCCAACTTATCAATTCCCTAAATTAGTGGTTTCTGCTCTATCAAGCCAAGTTTAAATCTATCCATAAAAGGGTATATTAGATTGAAGGTGCGGATAGGGACATCCTCAATAACTTCACACGCTACCGTGCATTTCCAAGTCTAATTCTGTCCGTAAAAGTGATACCTGTCATCCAGCGCCTAAATACTAGGCCTACAATTTATATTCAGCTAAATCTGTCGTTACTGCTGTGCCTGTATTAGTGTAATACGGTACCTAAATAGATAGCCAGATAGTGTTAGGTGCCTGTAAAAAAAGGCCTGAATTAGAATTCAATACATTGGGCCAAATAATTTTTTTCTTATTGTGGTGAACGGTAACAATGAGGAAAACATCTAGTAAGGGACGCGGACATGGTTGTGGTGGTGTTAGTGGACCCTCTGGTGCTGGGAGAGGACGTGGCCGTTCTGCCACAGCCACACATCCTAGTGAACCAACTACCTCAGGTCCCAGTAGCAGCCAGAATTTACAGCGATATTTGGTGGGGCCCAATGCCGTTCTAAGGATGGTAAGGCCTGAGCAGGTACAGGCATTAGTCAATTGGGTGGCCGACAGTGGATCCAGCACGTTCACATTATCTCCCACCCAGTCTTCTGCAGAAAGCGCACAGATGGCGCCTGAAAACCAAGCCCATCAGTCTGTGACATCACCCCCATGCATATCAGGGAAACTGTCTGAGCCTCAAGATATGCAGCAGTCTCTTATGCTGTTTGAAGACTCTGCTGCCAGGGTTTCCCAAGGGCATCCACCTAGCCCTTCCCCAGGGGTGGAAGAGATAGAATGCACTAACGCACAACCACTTATGTTTCCTGATGAGGACATGGGAATACCACCTCAGCACGTCTCTGATGATGAGGAAACACAGGTGCCAACTGCTGCGTCTTTCTGCAGTGTGCAGACTGAACAGGAGGTCAGGGAGGAAGACTGGGTGGAAGACGATGCAGGGGACGATGAGGTCCTAGACCCCACATGGAATGAATGTCGTGCCACTGACTTTCAGAATTCGGAGGAAGAGGCAGTGGTGAGACCGAGCCAACAGCGTAGCAAAAGAGGGAGCAGTGGGCAAAATCAGATAACCCGCCGCCAAGAGAGTCTGTCTGCTACTGTCCACCGCCATCTGGGACCGAGCACCCCAAAGGCAGCTTCAAGGAGTTCCCTGGCGAGGCAGTTCTTCAAACAATGTGCTGACGACAAGACCCGAATGGTCTGCACGCTGTGCCATCAGAGCCTGAAGCGAGGCATTAACGTTCTGAACCTTAGCACAACCTGCATGACCAGGCACCTGCATGCAAAGCATGAACTGCAGTGGAGTAAACACCTTAAAAACAAGGAACTCACTCAGGCTCCCCCTGCTACCTCTTCTGCTGCTGCCGCCACCTCGGCCTCTTTCTCCGCCTCTGGAGGAACGTTGGCACCTGCCGCCCAGCAAACAGAGGATGTACCACCAACACCACCACCTCCGTCACCAAGCATCTCAACCATGTCACACGGCAGCGTTCAGCTCTCCATCTCACAAACATTTGAGAGAAAGCGTAAATTCCCACCTAGCCACCCTCAATTCCTGGCCCTGAATGCCAGCATTTCTAAACTACTGGCCTATGAAATGCTGTCATTCAGGCTGGTGGACACAGACAGCTTCAAACAGCTCATGTCGCTTGCTGTCCCACAGTATGTTGTTCCCAGCCGCCAATACTTCTCCAAGAGAGCCGTGCCTTCCCTGCACAACCAAGTATCCGATAAAATCAAGTGTGCACTGCGCAACGCCATCTGTGGCAAGGTCCACCTAACCACAGATACGTGGACCAGTAAGCACGGCCAGGGACGCTATATCTCCCTAACTGCACACTGGGTAAATGTAGTGGCGGCTGGGCCCCAGGCGAAGAGCTGTTTGGCGCACGTCCTTCCACCGCCAAGGATCGCAGGGCAACATTCTTTGCCTCCTGTTGCCTCCTCCTCCTACTCGGCTTCCTCCTCCTCTTCTTCCACCTGCTCATCCAGTCAGCCACACACCTTCACCACCAACTTCAGCACAGCCCGGGGTAAACGTCAGCAGGCCATTCTGAAAATCATATGTTTGGGGGACAGGCCCCACACCGCACAGGAGTTGTGGCGGGGTATAGAACAACAGACGAGTGGTTGCTGCTGGTGAGCCTCAAGCCCGGCCTGGTGGTGTGCGATAATGGGCAAAATCTCGTTGCAGCTCTGGGACTAGCCGGTTTGACGCACATCCCTTGCCTGGCGCATGTGCTGAATTTGGTGGTGCAGAAGTTCATTCGCAACTACCCCGACATGTCAGAGCTGCTGCATAAAGTGCGGGCCGTCTGTTCGCGCTTCCGGCGTTCACATCCTGCCGCTGCTCGCCTGTCTGCGCTACAGCGTAACTTCGGCCTTCCCGCTCACCGCCTCATATGCGACGTGCCCACCAGGTGGAACTCCACCTTGCACATGCTGGACAGACTGTGCGAGCAGCAACAGGCCATAGTGGAGTTTCAGCTGCAGCACGCACGGGTCAGTCGCACTGCGGAACAGCACCACTTCACCACCATTGACTGGAATGTTTTTTTGCAACAGCAGAGGCCAGGTACAAATGTGGCCAGCCAGGGCCCACTACTGGAGGACGAGGAGGACGAGGAGGAGGTGGAGGAGGATGAGGATGAAGCATGTTCACAGCGGGGTGGCACCCAACGCAGCTCGGGCCAATCACTGGTGCGTGGCTGGGGGGAAACGCAGGACGATAAAGATACGCCTCCCACAGAGGACAGCTTGTCCTTACCTCTGGGCAGCCTGGCACACATGAGCGACTACATGCTGCAGTGCCTGCGCAACGACAGCAGAGTTGCCCACATTTTAACGTGTGCGGACTACTGGGTTGCCACCCTGCTGGATCCCCGGTACAAAGACAATGTGCCCACCTTACTTCCTGCACTGGAGCGTGATAGGAAGATGCGCGAGTACAAGCGCACGTTGGTAGACGCGTTACTGAGAGCATTCCCAAATGTCACAGGGGAACAAGTGGAAGCCCAAGGCGAAGGCAGAGGAGGAGCAAGAGGTCGCCAACGCAGCTGTGTCATGGCCAGCTCCTCTGAGGGCAGGGTTAGCATGGCAGAGATGTGGAAAAATTTTGTCACCACGCCACAGCTAACTGCACCACCACCTGAAACGGAACGTGTTAGCAGGAGGTAACATTTCACTAACATGGTGGAACAGTACCTGTGCACACCCCTCCAGGTACTGACTGATGGTTCGGCCCCATTCAACTTCTGGGTCTCCAAATTGTCCACGTGGCCAGAGCTAGCCTTTTATGCCTTGGAGGTGCTGGCCTGCCCGGCGGCCAGCGTTTTGTCTGAACGTGTATTCAACACGGCAGGGGGCGTCATTACAGACAAACGCAGCCGCCTGTCTACAGCCAATGTGGACAAGCTGACGTTCATAAAAATGAACCAAGCATGGATCCCACAGGACCTGTCCATCCCTTGTGCAGATTAGACATTTATAACTACCTCCCCTTAACCATATATTATTGTACTCCAGGGCACTTCCTCATTCAATCCTTTTTTTATTTTCATTTTACCATTATATTGCGGGGCAACCCAAAGTTGAATGAACCTCTCCTCTGTCTGGGTGCCGGGGCCTAAAAATATCTGACAGTGGCCTGTTCCAGTGTTGGGTGACATGAAGCCTGATTCTCTGCTATGGGACCTCTCTCCTCTGTCTGGGTGTCGGGGCCTAAAAATATCTGACATTGGCCTGTTCCAGTGTTGGGTGACATGAAGCCTGATTCTCTGCTATGACATGAAGCCTGATTCTCTGCTATGGGACCTCTCTCCTCTGTCTGGGTGCCGGGGCCTAAAAATATCTGACAGTGGCCTGTTCCAGTGGGGGGTGATGTGAAGCCTGATTCTCTGCTATGCCATGAAGCCTGATTCTCTGCTATGGGACCTCTCTCCTCTGTCTGGGTGCCGGGGCCTAAATATCTGACAATGGCCTGTTCCAGTGGTGGGTGACAAGAAGCCTGATTCTCTGCTATGACATGAAGCCTGATTCTCTGCTATGAGACCTCTCTCCAATTGATATTGGTTAAT
Organism: Bufo bufo; assembly: GCF_905171765.1. Lineage (NCBI taxonomy): Eukaryota > Metazoa > Chordata > Amphibia > Anura > Bufonidae > Bufo > Bufo bufo. The sequence continues at coordinate 586,047,276 of NC_053389.1, read as the reverse complement.
TTATTTTATTTTTATTTTAATTCATTTCCCTATCCACATTTGTTTGCAGGGGATTTACCTACATTTTGCTGCCTTTTGCAGCCCTCTAGCCCTTTCCTGGGCTATTTTACAGTCTTTTTAGTGCCAAAAAGTTCGGGTCCCCATTGACTTCAATGGGGTTTGGGTTCGGGGCGAAGTTCAGGTCGAGTTCGGATCCCGAACCCGAACATTTCCGGGAAGTTCGGCCGAACTTCTCGAACCCGAACATCCAGGTGTTCGCTCAACTCTAAACGTAAGTTATTTATTCAACCTATCATAAATCAATATGTTCTATTCTACAGGCAAATAGAGCAAAGAGCGGAACTTCCATATTTGGGGGAAACAACTGTGCGTAGTGCCAAAGAGATAAGATTTTACAGAGAACAGAAACTGATACACAAACAAAGAAGCTTCTACATGTTCTATAACATGGATTCCCTTCAGGCCTCACACACTGTCTAGAAATAAGTGTATATTTGCTTATCACTGGTCACAGCAAGCAGAGTTTGAACAATACAGAAACTGACTGTAACTGCTATTTGGATTAAATATTGGCCTCACACACTGTCTAGAAATAAGTGTAGATTTGCTTCTCACTGGTGACAGCAAGCAGCGTTTGAACAATACAGAAACTGACTGTCACTGCAATTTGGATTAAATGTAGGGGTCGCACACGGCCTAGATATCAGTGTTGATTTGCTTCTCACTGGTCACAGCAAGCAGCGTTTGTAGAATGCAGAAAATGAATGTCACTAACGGTCGACCTGACACAAAAAAATTATTCCCCCAAAATAAATTTTGCTGCCACCACTAACAATAGTCCTTAAAAGGACTTTTGGGTCTCTGAAAGGTTTGAGATCAAATTCGCTCTACACTCGCTCTGTCCCTTCTTAACAGCAGCTCTCCCTGACTCGCAATGAGCCGAACCCGCGTGACCGGGTGCTATATAGCACCCGATGACGTGTTACGGCCAGCCAATCACTGTAATGCCAGTAGAAAACATGTCTAATGGCATTACTGTGATGGCAATACTTACCAGCATGTTTATTGGCTGCTTAGAAGGCGCCAAACGTCCGGGGAGGAGACTCGAGCATTGCGTTCGAGCATAGCAATGCTTGAGCCAAACCGGTACTCGGCCGAGCATGCTCGATCATCACTATACCTTACGCCTTCTTTCTGGAGCGTGCATTGCATCGTGTCATTAATCAAGCTGTTGAGGACCAGGAGCTGGAAGATGAGGAAGTCGTAATGCTGAATGAATTTCCAGGGGGGCTACTCCATCTGAGACAAGTCAGCAGGAGTCTGAAGAGGAGTCAGGGGAGGATGGTGGCTGGGGGGAGGTGGAGGAGCAAGAAGAGCAGGCTTTGAGGGGGACTTTAAACTTTTCGGGGATCCCTGGTGTTGTCCGTGGCTGGGGGGAGGAGACCAAGGACGACATTCTCCTGGACGATGAGCAGGAGCCAGTCCACTTCACCGCTTCCAATTTAGTGCAAATGGGGGCCTTCAAGCTCCAGTGTATAAAGAAGGACCTTCGTATAAAAAGCATAAAAGGCAAGGACCAGTACTGGGTGGCAACGTACTTAGACCCCCAGTACAAACACAAAATGGCGGACATGTTACCAGCATCACAGAGGGCTGTCAGAATGCAGCATTTCCAGGCCTTGTTGCGAGAGATGCTGTATTCTGCTGTTGCGGGCGCTGGCAGAAGAATTTCCACCCACAGCAGACTGGTGTTGGTACCAATCCTACCACGTCTGCAAGAAGAGGGCGGTTTGAAGATGTGTTGGTCACTTCGGATATGAGATCATTCTTGCAGCCAACCCATCGACAGCTGCCCTCCGGATCCAGCCTCAGGGAACGCCTAGACCGACAGGTGTCTGACTACATCGGGTTAACGGCCCATGTGGACGCTCTAAGCGAGGAACCCCTGGACTACTGGGTGTGCAGGCTTGACCTGTGGCCAGAGCTGTCACAATTTGGCATGGAACTCTTGGCTTGCCACCCGCTGAGTGTCCTGTCCAAATGGACAGTCAGCGCAGCAGGGGGGATCGTGACCGATAAGTACACTCGCCAAGCTCACGACGAGTGTGGAATGCCTCACATTTCTAAAAATGAATGAGGCATGGATCTCGGAAGAATTCAACACTTATGACGAGTCGACCACGTGTAATTGAATTTCCTCATGCCAGCCCACACATCAGCCACCACACAGAATGTGGTCCTTGTCTTATGTATATACAGCATAAAAGGCCTTTTCTGTCAGGTGAATGCCAAATTTTTGGGGCCTCTACTCCAGTGGCCTACAGTAATATTTTTATTCAGTGACTGCATAATGTACCTCCAGCCATATAATCACTTGTTCTTTTCTGTCAGGTGAATGCCTAATGTTTGGGGCCTGTACTCCACCGGCCTGCAGTAAAATTGTTATCCTCTGACCGCCTAATATACCTCCAGACACATAATCACTTGTTCTTTTCTGTCCGGTGAATGCCTAATGTTTGGGGCCTATACTCCACTGACCTACAGTAAAATTGTTATCCACTGACCGCCTAATATACCTCCAGCCACATAATTACTTGTTCTTTTCTGTCAGGTGAATGCATATTTTTTGGGGCCTGTACTCCACTGGCCTACAGTAAAATTGTTATCCACTGACCGTTCAATATACCTCCAGCAATATAAACACTCGTTCTTTTCTGTCAGGTGAATGCATAATGTTTGGGGCCTGTACTCCACTGGCCTACAGTAAAATTGTTATCCCCTGACCGCCTAATAAATCTCCAGCCATTTAATTATTTGTTCTTTTCTGTCAGGTAAATGCATAATTATTGGGGCCTGTACTCCACTGGCCTGCAGTAAAATTGTTATGCACTGGCAGTCTAATATACCTCCAGCCATTTAATCACTTGTTCTTTTCTGTAAGATAAATGCATAATTTTTGGGGCCAGTACACCACTGGCCTACAGTAAAATTGTTATCCACTGACCGTCTAATATACCTCCAGCCACATAAATCACTTGTTCTTTTCTGTTAGGTAAATGCCTTTTTTCTAGGCTCCAGCAGGGCACATTTTTGAGAGTTTCCCTTTAAGACGCATACAAATGGCCCCTGATTAAAATATATATATATTTTTTGGGAATTTTTGCCATTGACCCCCCTTTGGTATCTCACTGTCCATGTTGTGGGACAATTTGTGCACTTCTAGTAAGTATTTGGTGGCTGCAAATATGACCTGAAGCTTTTTCAGGTTCGCCTGCCATTAAAGTGAATGGGGCCCGCCGCGAATGTGCGGTTCGCGAACATTTGATCGCGAACGTGCTTTTGCATTCGCAAAACTTCCTGACCGATGTTTGTCCATCACTAGTAAGAGCTTCCCTAATGGAAGCGCTCACTAGTATTGGCTTTATAAGAGGCACTGCATCTTTTAAAGTATAAATATGTAATTAGTGGTGTGCCACTGCGACTACAGTGATCTCTATAACTATGCCAATCTCTTCAATAGATTGGAGTGCATCCAACACCCGGCATCCAATCAGGTATTTTGGGCAGGCACTGGTGCCAGAAACCATACGGTGTATGGAACAGAAAGAGAACAGCTCTGTGCATTGTGTAGTGGCAGTGCAAGGGTACTGCAGCTCAGCTACCATTGACGTGAATGGGAGAAGAGCTGCAGTATGCCAGAAACCACACAGTGTATAAAGCCTTCTTCTTTCACTTGGCACACTGTATAATTTCCAGATGCCGAGGCTGCCTGAAATAGATGATCAGTACAGATGCCATGTGTCAGACTCTTACTGATTAGAATACATCTTTAGGCACTTTGTTGAAAAAATAGAGGGAACACCAGTGACCCCATCAAGAAATCTAATCCCCTTTAATCATGCTGTTGACAATGGTAATCAAAGGGATAACAGCTAGGATTGAAGCTTCCTCTGCCCTTGGCTGTAGAGCAGAAGGCTGCTCTAAGAACTAGAGATATTAGTTGCATCTCATGCTTAGAGAAGGAGCACTCAAAGAAGAACTCTCCTCCTTCTACTATAGCGACACCCAAAGACAGTGCTGTAGACGAGACCTGAAGTGTTTACCATAAAAAGAAAGCAGATGGTCCCCATATGCCCTGGTCCCTCACCCTGAATCTACTTACCTGGCTCCCTGCACGGCTCCTGGTTCACGCATTGCTGCAGCTGCTTCTCCCCGTGCGCAGATGAAAACATC